>NC_054707.1:34935986-34953486 GCF_016097555.1 Gigantopelta aegis | reverse complement strand
CTATGATTTACTAAAAACATTTAATTAAAATGTTATTTTAAGTGTTATGGGATAAATAGAATTCGCTACTCATGGTTTTAATATGTAAAATAACAACCTTGTCTAGTTATTTGGTATTTGTCTTGGCAGAACCTCAACAAATACTGATTAACAAAGACTCGGTTGATATTTTCCATATTAAAAAATACTTGTGACGAATCCTCTATATACCATTCTATGCCATAATTTTGATTATTTAAAAAATATTATCTATTTGAAACACTATTTTGCAGGTGTTCAGAAATTAGTGGATGTTTACAGAAATAAACCAAACTTTGGTGATGCAGAAGCACAACAAGATGTTGTACAGAGGTTAGAGCAGGTATGTTTGGTGTATGTTTGTACAGAGGTTAGAGCAGGTATGTTTGTACAGAGGTTAGAGCAGGTATGTTTGGTGTATGTTTGTACATAGGTTAGAGCAGGTATGTTTGTACAGAGGTTAGAGCAGGTATGTTTGGTGTATGTTTGTACAGAGGTTAGAGCAGGTATGTTTGTACAGAGGTTAGAGCAGGTATGTTTGGTGTATGTTTGTACAGAGGTTAGAGCAGGTATATTTGTACAGAGGTTAGAGCAGGTATGTTTGGTGTATGTTTGTACAGAGGTTAGAGCAGGTATGTTTGTACAGAGGTTAGAGCAGGTATGTTTGTACAGAGGTTAGAGCAGGTATATGTATACACAGGTTAGAGCAGGTATATTTGTACAGAGGTTAGAGCAGGTATGTTTGGTGTATGTTTGTACAGAGGTTAGAGCAGGTATGTTTGTACAGAGGTTAAAGCAGGTATGTTTGTACAGAGGTTAGAACAGGTATGTTTGTACAGAGGTTAGAGCAGGTATGTTTGGTGTATGTTTGTACAGAGGTTAGAGCAGGTATGTTTGTACAGAGGTTAGAGCAGGTATATGTATACACAGGTTAGAGCAGGTATATTTGTACAGAGGTTAGAGCAGGTATGTTTGGTGTATGTTTGTACAGAGGTTAGAGCAGGTATGTTTGTACAGAGGTTAAAGCAGGTATGTTTGTACAGAGGTTAGAACAGGTATGTTTGTACAGAGGTTAGAGCAGGTATGTTTGGTGTATGTTTGTACAGAGGTTAGAGCAGGTATGTTTGTACAGAGGTTAGAGCAGGTATATGTATACACAGGTTAGAGCAGGTATATTTGTACAGAGGTTAGAGCAGGTATGTTTGGTGTATGTTTGTACAGAGGTTAGAGCAGGTATGTTTGTACAGAGGTTAAAGCAGGTATGTTTGTACAGAGGTTAGAACAGGTATGTTTGTACAGAGGTTAGAGCAGGTATGTTTGGTGTATGTTTGTACAGAGGTTAGAGCAGGTATGTTTGTACAGAGGTTAGAGCAGGTATATTTATACACAGGTTAGAGCAGGTATGTTTTTACAGAGGTTATCTACAGAGAAATCCATTGTCAGAATTATGTTATTTGTGATTTTCAGACAACATTCATGCTGAACTTTCTCGAAGCTAGTCACTACAAAATCTGTGCTACGCTGGCCAAACACAACCAGAGAGAAGCACCGCAGCATAAATTTTCACAATATATTGAAACGTCCAGAGAAAAACAGGTATGTAGAGCTTTACTCACAACTTTAATTTATAGAGTTTTACATGCATGTTATTAGCTGCAGATGTTTATTTGCTGAACACACACACAAATCTTTAAAAAAAAAGTCTTAAACAAAAATGTATGATATATTTTTTTTAATGGTATGACTGATGCACAGAAATGCTAGTTAAAAAAGAACATGACACTGGGTTTTGCGCTCCTAATTGTAGACTTTATCATCAATGTAAGTGTTTGAATCATTCATTCATTCATTCATTTCAACTTATTTTCGTGCTTGTATCCAATTAAGGTTCAAACATGTTGTCCTGGGAACATCTCAGCTCAGAGGGTGTAGTGGTCTTACACCTATCCATTGAGTCATTCAGACTCACTCTGGGTGGCAGCCAGTACCAGGCTGTGAACCCAGTACCTACCAGCCTTATGTCCGATGGCTTAACCATGACATTACCGAAGCCGGTCAAAATATAATTAAACAATAGTTGCATAGTAATATGTTCATAAAATACATAATATAATAGTTGTTTTGGGTTGGGTTTTTTTACTAATAAGTGTATATATATAAAATTAAGTTACACATTTATGCTTACTCTTGAAAGAAAAGGAAAAATTAATTTTTTATGACCCAGACCCCAGACTTGGTGCCAAACAACTTGGTGGTTTTGATTGATTGAAACATATTTTATTGCTTTTTAAAGAACAAGCAGGCCATCGGTCTACAGGCTGGTAGGTACTGGGTTCAGATCCCAGTCGAGGCATGGGATTTTTAATCGAGATACCGACTCCAAACCCTGAGTGAGTGCTCCGCAAGGCTCAATGGGTAGGTGTAAACCACTTGCACCGACCAGTGTTCCATAACTGGTTCAACAAAGGCCATGGTTTGTGCTATCCTGCCTGTGGGAAGCGCAAATAAAAGATCCCTTGCTGCCTGTCGTAAAAAGAGTAGCCTATGTGGCGACAGCGGGTTTCCGGGTTTCCTCCAAAAACAGTGTCAGAATGACCATATGTTTGACGTCCAATAGCCGATGATAAGATAAAAAATCAATGTGCTCTAGTGGCGTCGTTAAACAAAACAAACAAACTTTTTTTTTTTTAAAGAACAAATGGATTAGGCACAAGTTATACAACTTACTAGGCCTTCTCCATAACACATACATGTTACGACAGTAATATATTTTTGCAATTTTGTGTTTTTGATAAAGAAGATGTATTTATTATTTTCACTCAGGGTATGTTGGTTAGTGTATTAAAGCTGCCGTTGAACCTGGCTCTGGAGGGAAGCAATGAATATACGGCATTCCCGTCAACACCGAACAACTTCTACCAAGAATTACAACCACTTGACGAAGAAGGTGAGATGTCTTCAGTGTTGTTACCTTTGTTTACATCGACATACAGAGATTTCATACTTTACAAGTTATCCAGTGTGTGATACACTGCAACAGATGTGCTGGATGTTATAGTTTTAATTAATATTTCCTTAAATGTAGACATATTATGGATAAAATCTGATAATCCTAATGAGGTAATAGGTTTTTTATACTTAAGAATCAAGACATTGTACTTGGAAATTCATATAATTATGTTAAGTATTAAGCAAAGGAATGTTTCTATTTTCGTTGTATGCTGCATAAAGGCTGTGCACTTTATATCTGATCTTAAAACATGCATTTTGGACAGCAAACAACAAATGTCTTATTGATACTGTAATGTATGGTGCAAACAAAAGTATTATTACGCATTGAATATTGCAAGAAATTGTTTGTTGAAACAGATTGTTTATAGTTTTTTTGTTAACAGTTAAAATGAATATGGTAAAAAATCAAATTGACAGAACGATTGCATTTAGTAATAAAGTAAAGTCGTTAAAATTTTACCAAGTTTTTTTTTTTTTTTTTTTTTTTTATGCAGGCTACTATGGTAAGTTGATTTATTATACTGCGTACTAATCCAATCATTTACTCTTTTACACAAGTGTTTTTGTGTGTTATTATACATCTAGTAGAGTTTTTGTCACACAGTAATTATATAGGTTTATTTGTTAAACACGTCTTCTGCCTGTAGATTTTAAAATTCCATATATGCATGCTTTCCCATATATAGTTACATGTCATTTCCAATAAATATTATAGTCAGCTAGCCATCTGTGATATTGCTACAAAATTAAACTAGTTATTTAAAATGAGATTGCCTGAGAAATAAAAATAGAAAGTCAGTTTGAAAAGTTAAGCACAAAAAAGTAAACATCTGGATTGAAATGGCATTCTTTTGAAGTGAATATTATAATGTTTAAAAAAAAGAGAGAGAAAAAGAGAAAAGAATTAAAATGCTTTCTGAACATTGTATACCTAAAAGAGCTTTTATTATTGTTCGGGACCTTTTGTTACATAGTTTCCAGAGATGAAAAGTGCTAATACTGATTCAAAGCAATTAAAAAAGTAAAAACCCCTTCAAAAACTGTTTATCAAATACATGTGTAATTACAAATTTTGAATCATATCTACAGGGATTAAAAAAAATACCTCAATCAATCTTAGCACTGTCATTTTGACATTGGGCTTTTAGCATTTATTAAAATTATAAAAATTATGAATGCCAAGAGAGTGTTAACATTGATAAACATATTTAATATTCATACTTGCAGTACTACTCTTCAATTTGTATAGCAGTATTTGTTACATTTGTAAAGCCATTTATCGTTTTAACCGAAGGAAAGTTATAACTAGTTGTACACATAGTATTATTTGTCACGACATCAAGTATAACCTGCAGGTCACTGACATTGTGGAGAGCAGGACTGAATTTTCAAAAGTGAAGGTCACAAGTCTGTAGGTCATTGACTTTGTCGACAAACAGTCACAAAATAGGTAGTTGTTTATAAATCAGAGGTAGCTGGTTTTTCATGTAGGTCTTGTGGTATTATATTGCATACTTAATTATAAATTAACATTATTGCCTATTATAAAGTGGTTCCTCTTATTTATAAACATTTTCATTCCCCTTTCTTCTTTTTCTTTCTTTTTTCCCCACTTTTACTGGGTATTGGATAAAAAGCGTATATTAATTTTGGATTTTTATTTATCTTTAAATTTGGTCAGCATGTCAAAATTATTGGTCTGCTGGTTCCGTTATTGCAATTTTTGGAAGTAACAACTTAATGGCGAAAACAAATGCTAGTAACATTGATTCACATTATTTATTTAGAGTTAACACACTATATGGTGTTACTGAATATTGATTTTAGTTGCATTTTTTTTGTCTCTAATCTTAAAACTGTGCTTGTTTATGATCTTATAAATAGATGATTTACATTATATTGGAAGTCTAACCCCTAATGTGCTTTATTATTTGACTTGTACGTGTATATATGTGTTGAGTAGAATAACTTCCTACTGTTGATATTTTACTGAAACTTTGCTAACAATGACTGTAATGTTTACAGAACATAAAAAATGTATATTTTCGAAATAAATGAAAGCAAATATTATTTTCTTTCTCGGGCCAAATAATAGTAAAAAAAAAAGAAAATGATTTACATATTCACTCATTTTTTTCTTGGCCATCACCTAAAACCTTGTTATTTTAAAAAACATTTTTACTAATATTTATTGCTCCAGAAAACAGTTGATATAATCCATATTACACATATGTAGATACATTAGAGTATCTCTATCAACTACACTGATCATCTCAACATGGCAGCCATCTTTCACAAAATAAAATGTAAATAATAAAGGCCTTCTTCCTTTTTTCAACCAAAAAGTCTAGGTGAAAACTCCCCGTTTTTTATTCTTTCTTTCTTTCTTTTTTCTTTCTTTCTTTCTTTCTTTCTTTCTTTCTTCATTGGGTGCATTATATATTGGCATTGTAACAGCAATTGTAATCTTTTGGAGTTTGGACGTGGGAGTGTAGACTTGAGTGATACAGATTACATTCAGTATCAGTTTAAACCTGTTTATAAAGCACAGGCACAGATGTGTGACGAATCATTTCCCCCAAGTGTTAACAAAAAACAAACGGCCATCTTGTTTATGGAAAGTGTTGTAATATCTGATTTATTTCATGCATATGTAATGTACTGGTACATGTGTACTTGTTATTATTGGATAAAGCATGAATGTGTCTTCTAGATAGACTTTACACAAGGCAAACATATGGATATCATTGCTTTATGAAGTTATAGATAGAGCTGTCCTAATGATGATGGTTATGTTGATAATGATGATGATGATATTGATGGTACTGATGATGATAATGCTGTTTGATGATAATGGTGGTGATGATCTCAACGATGATGATGATGTTGATGGTGATGATAGTGGTGATGGCACACTACTTTGCTGTATTAATGGGTTAAACAGGAATCCTGATGTTGACACATGGGATACTCTTGTCAGCAAGGGATCTTTTATACACATTTTCCTACATTAAGGATAGGATAATACCACAGCCGTTGACTGTTGTCACACAAAAATATGGGGGACATATTCCCTTTACACCTGAGGTAAAAAGCCGTCTTTATGTTGTACGTCTGTACAATAAACGCATGGAGTACCCCCCTGCAAGAAAGTTTGATTATGGAGAAAGAAAGTGTGGAAGCGGTAAAATGTTTATCGGAACAGGTAGCTGATTTGTCGCAAACTGTGAATTCAGCACTAGATGGCGTAGTTGGCTTAAAGTATGCCTTCTGATTGATAACATCCTACTAGTATGGTAGCTATAGCTTTTACCACAGAGGCTGGCATATTCTAGTCAAAATAGCACGTTCTTCTTGTCTGAAATATTTATATATTTATTGTTTTTGTTAATTGTTTTTCCATTGATGTCATAAATTTTGTTGTAACTGATTTGAACAATATTTGCTGCAATAAATTAAAACCCATATTACTTACTGTGTCAACATTGCAGCATATGTAGATGACCTACGCCCTGGTGAGTTACAATCAATTCCAGAACTTTGTGTGGTTAAAAAGTTGGGCATTTCTCCTTTTTAGATAGATAACTGCTGCTTATTATAAAATCAGTTATTTATTAATATATATACTTTTTTAATTTACTTTTTCTTTTTTACATATACACTGACACGCATTGAAAACAGCATGTGAATCTGATATTGCATGCTGGCATGAACGTTATCTTATTTATGACTCTCAATTATTTATGCAATATTGCTGATTATTTAATTTGTAAATCAAAACAATACATATGTATTACTAAGCATGACTGCTTCTGTTGTGGATCTCATATATTTGTTAAATCTTGGAAATTTATGCACTCATCTTGATGATGACAACCCATTAATGTTTGAAAAGGTGAATAAAGCTTGCGGTTTACTTTATTATTCTTTGAACTTAAAGAGTCTTTAACTATTTTAATCAAATATCATAACAGTAGGAAGAGGGTATATACTGTATGATTATTGTTCTATCAAGAAACAATAAAACATTCTCTGTTCTTTGTTAATCTCAAATCAAATCAAATTCATGGAGTAGTTTCTACCTACTAGACAATATTCAGAGCCAAGCATTTTGTTAAATAGATTTGCTTTTTTAAATCCCCATTTGTTTTATTATTAAGAGACCATTCATAATAAACATTTTCATAAATGTACTTCCTTGTATTTTTTTGCCCCCCACCCTAAAAATATTAATACAGGTCAGGTCAGGTCAGGTCAGGTCAGGTCAGGTCATAAGGCTTTACGTGCACATTCAGTGCATATACCAGTATATACATGTAATTCAATACCTCGGACATAAGGCTGGTAGGTACAGGGTTCGCAGCCCGGTACCAACTCCCACCCAGGGCGAGTTTTACCGACTCAGTGGGTAGGTGTAAGACCACTACACCCTCTTCTCTCTCACTAACACTAACAACTAACCTACTGTCCTGGACAGACAGCCCAGATATCTGAGGTGTGTGCCCAGGACAGCATGCTTGAACCTTAATTGGATATAAACACAAAAATAAGTTGAAATAAAAATGAAATTCAAAACCTAATATTTCATCTTAACCCCAAAACAAATTGTTTTAACATTAAACCTATTGTGTACTGATTATAGTAAAATATTGTAACACAGCTGTGTATGTTAAAAGCCAAGTTAGGTTGTTATTTTCTCAAAATCGTCGAATAAACTATTTAATTACAAGTTGACTTACAAGTATATTAAGCCGCCATCCATTGTTAAGATGCTATTTTTGTCTTTTTTCGACAAAGTAAAAAGGCAAGATATAGGTGTTACTTTTCTGGCACGGGCAACCGCTGTGCCGTCAATTTTTTTATTTATACTTAAAACAAATTGTGTCTCTGGGAACCCGACCCTTCCTAGAAAAAAAGGGGCGACACTAATTTTTTTAGATGTATTATTATTGCATGCAGGCTATTATGTTTTGTTAAGTTTCACCCGAGGCTCTGTAGCTCACAAACCATCAGTTTATAATTGCACATATACTGTAGATGTTCGTGTCGGTGCAAGTTAGTTTCTTATAAAATTTACTAAATTAAATATTTAATTAGTTAATTGAGTTTTTATACTTGTTTTACTATAAAAGACACCAAATTAGTTTATGGTATGCAAGACATTTAGTTCTGCAGATTGTTCTTGAAATTAAATTTTTAACATTTTAAATTAAATTTACAAAATGTGTAAGTGTTCTGTTTTAAGGGGTGCTGAATTCATAAATACATATTTTAAAAATGTCCGAGGAATCCTTCATTAGCATCAATCTAAGATGGAGTCCATAGCAACATATAACATCACTAGCGGATTAGCATTCTAAGATGGAGTCCATAGCAACATATAACATCACTAGCAGATTGGCATTCTAAGATGGAGTCCATAGCAACATATAACATCACTAGCGGATTGGCATTCTAAGATGGAGTCCATAGCAACATATAACATCACTAGCGGATTGGCATTCTAAGATGGAGTCCATAGCAACATATAACATCACTAGCGGATTGGCATTCTAAGATGGAGTCCATAGCAACATATAACATCACTAGCGGATTGGCATTCTAAGATGGAGTCCATAGCAACATATAACATCACTAGCGGATTGGCATTCTAAGATGGAGTCCATAGCAACATATAACATCACTAGCGGATTGGCATTCTAAGATGGAGTCCATAGCAACATATAACATCACTAGCGGATTGGCATTCTAAGATGGAGTCCATAGCAACATATAACATCACTAGCGGATTGGCATTCTAAGATGGAGTCCATAGCAACATATAACATCACTAGCGGATTGGCATTCTAAGATGGAGTCCATAGCAACATATAACATCACTAGCGGATTGGCATTCTAAGATGGAGTCCATAGCAACATATAACATCACTAGCGGATTGGCATTCTAAGATGGAGTCCATAGCAACATATAACATCACTAGCGGATTGGCATTCTAAGATGGAGTCCATAGCAACATATAACATCACTAGCGGATTGGCATTCTAAGATGGAGTCCATAGCAACATATAACATCACTAGCGGATTGGCATTCTAAGATGGAGTCCATAGCAACATATAACATCACTAGCGGATTGGCATTCTAAGATGGAGTCCATAGCAACATATAACATCACTAGCGGAATGGCATTCTAAGATGGAGTCCATAGCAACATATAACATCACTAGCGGATTGGCATTCTAAGATGGAGTCCATAGCAACATATAACATCACTAGCGGATTGGCATTCTAAGATGGAGTCCATAGCAACATATAACATCACTAGCGGATTGGCATTCTAAGATGGAGTCCATAGCAACATATAACATCACTAGCGGATTGGCATTCTAAGATGGAGTCCATAGCAACATATAACATCACTAGCGGATTGGCATTCTAAGATGGAGTCCATAGCAACATATAACATCACTAGCGGATTGGCATTCTAAGATGGAGTCCATAGCAACATATAACATCACTAGCGGATTGGCATTCTAAGATGGAGTCCATAGCAACATATAACATCACTAGCGGATTGGCATTCTAAGATGGAGTCCATAGCAACATATAACATCACTAGCGGATTGGCATTCTAAGATGGAGTCCATAGCAACATATAACATCACTAGCGGATTGGCATTCTAAGATGGAGTCCATAGCAACATATAACATCACTAGCGGATTGGCATTCTAAGATGGAGTCCATAGCAACATATAACATCACTAGCGGATTGGCATTCTAAGATGGAGTCCATAGCAACATATAACATCACTAGCGGATTGGCATTCTAAGATGGAGTCCATAGCAACATATAACATCACTAGCGGATTGGCATTCTAAGATGGAGTCCATAGCAACATATAACATCACTAGCGGATTGGCATTCTAAGATGGAGTCCATAGCAACATATAACATCACTAGCGGATTGGCATTCTAAGATGGAGTCCATAGCAACATATAACATCACTAGCGGATTGGCATTCTAAGATGGAGTCCATAGCAACATATAACATCACTAGCGGATTGGCATTCTAAGATGGAGTCCATAGCAACATATAACATCACTAGCGGATTGGCATTCTAAGATGGAGTCCATAGCAACATATAACATCACTAGCGGATTGGCATTCTAAGATGGAGTCCATAGCAACATATAACATCACTAGCGGATTGGCATTCTAAGATGGAGTCCATAGCAACATATAACATCACTAGCGGATTGGCATTCTAAGATGGAGTCCATAGCAACATATAACATCACTAGCGGATTGGCATTCTAAGATGGAGTCCATAGCAACATATAACATCACTAGCGGATTGGCATTCTAAGATGGAGTCCATAGCAACATATAACATCACTAGCGGATTGGCATTCTAAGATGGAGTCCATAGCAACATATAACATCACTAGCGGATTGGCATTCTAAGATGGAGTCCATAGCAACATATAACATCACTAGCGGATTGGCATTCTAAGATGGAGTCCATAGCAACATATAACATCACTAGCGGATTGGCATTCTAAGATGGAGTCCATAGCAACATATAACATCACTAGCGGATTGGCATTCTAAGATGGAGTCCATAGCAACATATAACATCACTAGCGGATTGGCATTCTAAGATGGAGTCCATAGCAACATATAACATCACTAGCGGATTGGCATTCTAAGATGGAGTCCATAGCAACATATAACATCACTAGCGGATTGGCATTCTAAGATGGAGTCCATAGCAACATATAACATCACTAGCGGATTGGCATTCTAAGATGGAGTCCATAGCAACATATAACATCACTAGCGGATTGGCATTCTAAGATGGAGTCCATAGCAACATATAACATCACTAGCGGATTGGCATTCTAAGATGGAGTCCATAGCAACATATAACATCACTAGCGGATTGGCATTCTAAGATGGAGTCCATAGCAACATATAACATCACTAGCGGATTGGCATTCTAAGATGGAGTCCATAGCAACATATAACATCACTAGCGGATTGGCATTCTAAGATGGAGTCCATAGCAACATATAACATCACTAGCGGATTGGCATTCTAAGATGGAGTCCATAGCAACATATAACATCACTAGCGGATTGGCATTCTAAGATGGAGTCCATAGCAACATATAACATCACTAGCGGATTGGCATTCTAAGATGGAGTCCATAGCAACATATAACATCACTAGCGGATTGGCATTCTAAGATGGAGTCCATAGCAACATATAACATCACTAGCGGATTGGCATTCTAAGATGGAGTCCATAGCAACATATAACATCACTAGCGGATTGGCATTCTAAGATGGAGTCCATAGCAACATATAACATCACTAGCGGATTGGCATTCTAAGATGGAGTCCATAGCAACATATAACATCACTAGCGGATTGGCATTCTAAGATGGAGTCCATAGCAACATATAACATCACTAGCGGATTGGCATTCTAAGATGGAGTCCATAGCAACATATAACATCACTAGCGGATTGGCATTCTAAGATGGAGTCCATAGCAACATATAACATCACTAGCGGATTGGCATTCTAAGATGGAGTCCATAGCAACATATAACATCACTAGCGGATTGGCATTCTAAGATGGAGTCCATAGCAACATATAACATCACTAGCGGATTGGCATTCTAAGATGGAGTCCATAGCAACATATAACATCACTAGCGGATTGGCATTCTAAGATGGAGTCCATAGCAACATATAACATCACTAGCGGATTGGCATTCTAAGATGGAGTCCATAGCAACATATAACATCACTAGCGGATTGGCATTCTAAGATGGAGTCCATAGCAACATATAACATCACTAGCGGATTGGCATTCTAAGATGGAGTCCATAGCAACATATAACATCACTAGCGGATTGGCATTCTAAGATGGAGTCCATAGCAACATATAACATCACTAGCGGATTGGCATTCTAAGATGGAGTCCATAGCAACATATAACATCACTAGTGTATTGGCATTCTAAGATGGAGTCCATAGCAACATAACCTCAATAGCGGATATATTTAAGTACAAGATCAGTTATAGGTTTCACATTAAATGCATGTTTTGAGAGTAATTTTGTATGGATTTTCTGCCTCTTCTACATTGATGCCTCTGCAACAGACGTTTAGAGCTTACAGCATTAATTTTCTTATTGGAGACATTTTTCTTGTCAATTGAATGCTCAATACGTTAAATATTTTATACTTTTTTTTTTTATATAACTATGGTTGTATGTACTATTTATCAGAATCCTTTACAAGTTCTTTAGACTAATTCCTCTAATTAGTTATAAAAGTCAGCTTTAAACTTCTATATAGAACTGTTTTCTCTCTCCTGTTAATGGAATGCCCATCATAGTAACTATTTTGCCATTATAATATTTAGTTAAAACAGACAATCTCCAAGTGTGTGCCCCTTTTCTTTAAGAATGTGCTTGTATTGATTTGAGGTTTTATTTAGCATGGTCTCATTCTTTATTGCTAAGCTTTTGGATACTTGGATACGATTGTTAGGGATGGGTTACTTGCTGCAGGAAGGAAAAATAATACCATCTTTTACTTCATTATATGGTCATGGTAAATTTAAGTTCAAACTGTTAAATAGGTGTTTTTTTAATGGTAGCTTACTCTTTATGTTTTATTTAATGTAAATACAGCTACTTAAAATCCATTGTATTACAATTTGAGGTAACTGTTATGTTTTACAAAGACATGTTTTCAAGTCTTTATTTATGTTTGGGTTTTTTGTATGTACAAAACAGCATGGAACTTGCATAAGTAATATTTCCAGTAAATATTTCATTAAACTCCTCAACACTTGTGTAATCATTTCTCTACCTGTATGAAAACATGAATGATTTAAAAATAAAATCTTGTTTATCTTGAGTATTACTGTGTATAATGAATTGGCTGAATGCTACAACTACAGTGTGTTTATTAATATACAATTCCACTTCTCATGCTTTTCTTATATATTTGAACAAGAAAATATTTCAATACAGAAATAAAATGTTTTATGTTGAATGAAGAAGGCTGGCTGTGATTGACATGCCAGTATGTTTACGATATTCACCAACATGTTTTTTCTCTTGCTTGTAGGTAATGATTCCGACCCTGAGTTCGAGTTGGACCCGATTGGCCAGTGTCGAGTGAAATACGAATACAAGGCTAATCACAGTGATGAACTTAACATCAAACCAGGTTTGCTTCTGTTCATCTTTATTCTTGCATGTATGGAAACAAAAATTAAAATTAAAAACACGAACTTAAAGTCACTGACTCTGAAGATATTAAATTTTTCTGTCTCACATATAATGCATTTTAAAGGGACATTCCTGAGTTTGCTGCATTGTAAGATGTTTCCGACTAATAAAATATTTCTACGATTAAATTTACATATTAAATATATTTTCTTGTTTAGAATATCAGTGTCTGTATATTCGATGTGCTTCTGATTGTCTTAATATTTGTAAGAAGCCCAAACTGGATTTTGTCTTCAAATAATTTCGTATGTACGTAGGAAATAAAATGAAATTTAACCTAGTACAAATATTAGAATGATCAGAAACACATTTAATATACAGCCATTAATATTTTATGCAGAAACATATATTTGATATGTAATTACAATCGTTAAAACGTCTGTTAGTCGATAACATCTTAAAAATTGCAGCAGATTGCTACAAACAACAGCATCTTAGATTAGATTAGTTGATAATTTATGCAAAAAGTTGTAACATCTTCATTGTGGTTGATAAATATCCCAGTTTTCTTTTTTATCCAGAGAGAGCCGTAAATTTCTCTTGTATTTCAGGTGATGAAATCAAAATCTTCGACAAGCTGGCCGACGGCTGGTGGCAGGGTGAACTGCGGGGACAGGTGGGCATCTTCCCCTCAACGTACGTGGACGAATTCTAGCATGGCACCGTAGTCAGGACACCTGTGATATACCGCAAATACTCCATATCCGGCCAGTTGTGTTACGTAGTGCACAGACACCACTGGTGCAGGCAGCTCCACAGATCATATCGTAGACCACATGTTACCGACTAACTGTTAGACACAGCTTGTTTTAGTGTTACGGAAATGCAGATTTTGCAGACTTTTGTTTTTGAAAAATCCAGGAGTATGAAGTATCAATTCCTCAAAATAATCGGAGTTAGAAGGAAGGTGTGGTTTGTCCGAACGATAATTTGCACCCCCGGGATTGAAATTAGGGGTAAATATGGAGGATCCTGTTCGTGCTATTCAAAAACAAAAGTCTGGATTTGCGTTAGATTTGAACGGGTCTGTTCGCAATTCATTCAAGAATGAAGACTTTTATTATTGATCCTTGAAGAGTGGGTGTATGATCAAAGTGGGAGTGTGATTATTAGGCTCTTTGTCTTTATTCACTTTAAGACGTGTTTAATGTATCTGTACAAAGAGTTGTATATTACACGCTTATTCACTGCAATACAGTAGTTAATGGGTGGTGGTGGTGCCAGCATCCACTTCTCCTCTTCCTCTCCTGAAAATTAATTTTGTCTTACTAGTGCTAACTGTTGAATAGCATCTGAGGTAGTATGAAAAGGTGACTTTAAGACAAATCAGTGTGACTATATTGGATGATTTCGGACTGTAGTGTAACTGATATCTCCACTGGCTAGCTGATGTTTTCTTGAACACAAATGCTATTTGCATATTAATCAATTAGAGACTTTCCAGTATAGTGCTTTTCTTAAAACAAAGTCTAGAATCAAAATCTTTAACATGTTTGTGTATTATAAAGATACTGAAGTAAAAAGTCATAGATTACGTTTTCATAGAATTGTAATATCTTTTTAACACAGACATTTTGTGTAAAAAGGGAGGTAATTAGGACTAGGTTATGCTCACAATTACCATTTCAGTGAACTTGAGAATTGAAAACAGCAGTCAAAATGCACCGAGCTCAGAATTACAAGTTGTAAACTCGGAAATGAAAAAAGCTATCCATATGACCTTCACCTTTGAATTTTGAATAAAATGGCAATGGAATGTTTTTCATTGAAAAAAATAAATAATGGTAGGACACTATTATTAATACTTTTTTTTATGCATTTCAGTTTGAAAATAATGTCATTCACAATTTTACAAAACATTTCAAACATTTGATTAATTAGAATACTATAATATAGTTGGAGGTGTAGTTGAATCTTTTAAACCAAAGTTTTATTAGTATGTGTATTAGAAGGTTCATTTGTTTTTAACACTTGAATCTGGTGGTGACGTTCATTGTTGTTAATGATTTTAGCAGACGGAGAAGTTAGTTTTTATACGGGTGCACCCGAATGCAGACAAATTGTACGAACAAGTTTACAACTCAGAACTATTGGTTTCTTAGCACACCTGAAAGCAGCATTAGTACTAGGCCAGACAGTTAAACTGTACATTCATTAATTCTCTTTCTTGAATTGGTCATTGTGCTATATAGTATATATACGTATCTTTCCACTTGAAATACATACATATTACTATACTGCCCTAAATAAATAAATGAGTTTTGTTCACATAGTTAAAAACTACAAAGCATTAATGAAATACACGTTATTCTAGGAAAACAGAGTATGAACATTTTTTAACCATATGTTTGTATATTTGATAGATATATGAATATATGTTTGTATGGATATTTTTAACATAATACTGGCATTATACGTTTTAAAATGACCTATTCTGTAGAATAAGGTTTTTGTAAATATATATTTGTATATATATGCATTTAATGTAATTTTATGTTTAATGTATTATTAGCAATATATACCTATGAATAGAGAGACACATGCACATACTTACAATTGTAAATAAAATAAGACTATAAATAGGTATGATGTATGCTGTAAGGTACATGGTATATTAATGTACATTTGTTTTTGTTGTTTATAAACTTCTGTCAATTAATCATTCAGGGAATTTTCCATAGAAGAGTAAAAAAAAATCCAGAAAACATATCAAATAAAATCAAAAACATGCATCTCAATCATGTTAGACATTCTGGCATGTGTAGATTTTGTTAATTATATGGTCAGCCTTGTTTAAACAACCCTCTGTCTTTAAGATACTTGGGTATTTAAATATTTAAGGTTTCGCTACATGTACAGTGAAAATCAAAACCCGATCCATCTCAAGGCACAATTGTTTTTTATGCGGTGTCGTTCTGTTCATGTTGTAGGTTATGCAGCTTTAAAAATCATGCGAACTGCCATTCCAGTTAGGTCGTAAACTATTACATGTTTAGGAAGTAAAATGTTGCAAATGTCAAAAGATAACTAATTTCAGTTCAAGTTTGAGTTGATTGATTTGATTACACAAATAAGATTCACATAACCGAACAATCTGTTAGGTAAAAAATCTCATGAACCGACTTTCGATTATAAAAGATTTTAAAATATTGTCCTGGGCATCTCAAACATTTGGATAGAATAGTCAGCCTTGTTGCAGCCATTGATCATAACAAATCACATTAAGGCCCCAAATTCACCAAACGTGGGTCTGGGTCTGGCAAGTGTGGTGCCGTTAAAATATAGTGTATAGTCTGATACAAAATTTAGCCTTTTCACATTCAATTCGATGCATTTCTTTTTCAACTGGTATTATACTCGTTAGAACCCGACATGGTGTGGTTTGGGCCCAAGCAAGGCTGTGTTAATTTTGGGATGAAACTGAAATCCAGAATTCTGGAGGATTTTCATCGGTGAACCTTGCTTAAGCAGCAACCTGCCAAAAGACACCATTCCAAGCATTATGTGGGTAGTGTCTGTACAGAGTCGACTACAATGACAATAGAATTGAAAAACAATACTGGGACATCTTGATCATTGTTGATATGTCTAAATGTATGTCAAATTATAGGCCTATAATTGGCTTTGTTTACGTGATCACCTGAACAGGCAGTATGCTGATGGTTACTTTGGGTGACAACTATGAACAGGGTTGTTACTTTGGGTGACAACAATAGAATTGAAAACTGATCATTGTGGATATGTCTAAACGTATGTCAAATTATAGGCCTATAATTGGCTTTGTTTACGTGATCACCTGAACAGGCAGTATGCTGATGGTTACTTTGGGTGACAACTATGAACAGGGTTGTTACTTTCGGTGACAACAATAGAATTGAAAACTCATCATTGTCTTGATCATTGTGGATACGTCTAAACGTATGTCAAATTATAGGCCTATAATTGGCTTTGTTTACGTGATCACCTGAACAAGCAGTATGCTGATGGTGATAACTATATACCGGGTTCTTTGTACAGGTGTAATCAAAATGTTTTGCTTGTTGCTAAAGGAGTGTGGGAACTCTTCTCTTATTGTCACTGCTTACATTTGTTTTCAGGCCAGTAATAAACTCAACTTATATAGATTTATCATTAGTCTAACTTCTCAATGACAG
>NC_054707.1:34810986-34930986 GCF_016097555.1 Gigantopelta aegis | reverse complement strand
TGTTTAACACTCCAGCACAAAAATACACATCGGTCACCGAGTGTCAAACAAAGATGGATTGTTTATGTTCACTGTCCTGTAGTCTGGATAGTGCATACCACAATGTTTACTGTCATTAATGATGACTCGGACATGTACAACCTTTGCATCGCCGGTAAAACTAAGTTTGAGACTGTAAAACCAGCATCAACGTCCACAAATGGTTGAATACAACATAGTTCCCTAATTCACAAATAGAACAAATAGAGCCAGTGTGCACATTATGCAAATAAATTGACAAAAGTTTAGACCCTTTCATTTTCTTTTTGATAATAACTAGTCGATAATGCCGTGTGTGTTGGAATGTTTTTGTACTATGTCCAACGTTAAAGCCGCACACCCTAGTTCCATCCAGCGAAAATAAATGATAATTTGGTTAATCTACAAACCTGTAACACACTTCGATCACGTTTTTATCAAATGGAGTGAAAAAGCAGGTTTTATATCGATAAATACCATGGGAATCCCCATGTCCCAATTGCTTGAAATAATTTTGAAAGTTTGTATTCTGATGTCACCGGTAGATGTTGCTCGAAGCACAACAATGCCTACGTCACGACAAATTTCACAGACTTGGGGGTGCGTTCTTTTCACCTTTCCTGGACATGTTCCAACTGTTCTGTCCTGGTTGTATCCCCTCTCCAGATATCATAGGACTTAGCAAAATTATTGGTTTTAAGGGTTTGTAAAGTTTTGTATTGAGATACTTACTTGTCTGAACTTTATTGTTACTGAAAATGTTCACGAACTGTGAAGAAAAATCTCACAAATGAACAACAAATCGGATGTTGATTGCGCGAACCGTGCACGAGAAAACAAACCGAACCAAAATGATAACGGTCACGTGGTATACCAACGTCTGTGACATTGAAATGGAAATATCCCGTCTAAAAATAGATTAGACTTTGTCTGCTCAACGTTTTTTTCTCAAGCGTGCGTCCGTTTTTCAGAAATATGAAAAATGCATTTTGTGGTATTACAAACACCAGGATTACCAGGATTACCAAAAAACACTTCAGGTGAATGGAAATGTATATTCTAAATAATAAACGGTAAGTAAAATGGGTTTAATAGCGAAAAACAACGCCGTAATGGTTAACAACTAGCCGTAACTAGGGCGTGTCCCTTTAAACAAAGAAGATGGGTAACTTGTTTGAAAGTTGACAGCTACGTTTTATAAAGATTGATTTTCAACTTTACTACAGTCGAGAATGAATGGGAAAAAAGTTAAATAAATATCCATTACAACAATAAATCCCCTTTTTTTCTAGATACAGTTTTATTGCACAATTACTAATTATAATGCTGCCTTTGATATTCAAGAGAAATTCATTCAACGGGCAGCTTCAACTGTCTGCCCAACTTTTCACGTTCTGCAACCTGTTTATGATTCACACTGAAAAAATTCTTGACAAGGCAAGTGCCGAGTTTGGACTACTTTTTGTATAAAGTTTGTTTTGTTTAACGACACCACTAGAATACATTCATTTATTAATCATCGGCTATCAAATGCCAAACATTTTTGAAATCCGCTACATTTTCCATTAGCAGCAATGGATCTTTTATATGCATCATCCCAGACAGGATAGCACATACCACAGTCTTTGACATACCAGTCATAGTGCACTGGCTGGAACGAGAAATTGCCCAATGGGCCCACCGATGGGGATCGATCCCACACTGACCGCGCATCAAGTGAGCGCATTACCACTGGGCTACGTCTCGTCCCAACGTTTTGCATGTGTATGATCATCATCTCAACCATTTGCCCTCATTTTTACATCCTGCAGTACAGTTTGGAAGAATGCCATGTAGATGGCACCACCTGTTCGTGGTTCACTCGTAAACCCTCGTCACAACAGTAGTTTTGTTTGTCCTGCACTGACTGCCTTCTCGGCCAGTTTCACTCTCTCTCTCAGTTCACAGTCTTGTGGGTTGTCTGCCCTTTGTCTCTGTCTCACCAGGAAGTGCTGCATGAACAGTTTCAAGCCGTCCTGTAGGTGGCGCAGTTTGTCAAGGGATGCGATTCGGAGAAACGCTGCCTCCACCACATCGTCTGGGTTGTTGAGAATATCTCGGAGCAGATGTTTGAGAAACTGCACCATAGGTTTGCCAAGAGTTCCAAACTCGATGACCTGAAAAACATTTATTTAATATATAAGAAGAAAATAGTATTATTTCTTTTTAAAGCCATAAGAAAAATAATGTCCAAGTACGAAACTGCACCATAGGTTTGCCAAGAGTTCCAAACTCGATGACCTGAAAAACATTTATTTAATAAATAAAAAGAAAATGGTATTATTTCTTTTTGAAAGCCATAACAAAAATAATATATGATGTATGAAATGTTTTTTTCAAATAAATCCAGTTCGTTGGCAAAGAGACCTGAAAATGACATTACAGATTTATGTTTCATAAATTATTGTAAATAGTTAAGTTATCACACTTATTCCAGACTCTCCCTTCTTCCCACCCACACCCACTAAATTACAAAGAATGTTTATTTTGTTTTAAGGACTCCACTAGAACACATTGATTTATCAATCACCGGCTACTGGATGTCAAACATTTGGTAATTTTGACGTATAGTCTTAGTGAGAAAACCTGCTACATTTTTCCATTAGTACCATGGGATATTTTATATGCACCATCCCACAAACAAAGGCAAGCCAGACCTTTGCATTGCTCCGAAACATCTGGAAGGCAAGCAAGATTAGTTTTAAGCACACTACTGTATGGAGCAGAATCCTGGAAAATGACCAAGACCATCGGTCAGAAGTTGGAGGTCTTTCAAAATCGGTGCCTTCACAGAATTCTAGATATCTTCTGATCCAAAATCATAACCAACGAAGAACTCCATAAAAAAAATCCTCCACATACTCAAAGATGGCGGTGGATTGGCCATGTCATCAGAATGCCTCAAACAGCCCTACCAAGATGGCACTCCGATGGACCCCCTCCTGGAAAAAGGAAACAAGAAAGACTGAAAGAAACATGGAGGAGGACAGTAGAGAAGGAAATCCGAGAGGGTAGTCCGAGCTGGGGGCTGCTGGAGAAGCTGGCAAAAGACAGGCAGCAGTGGCTATCTCTGGTTACAGCCTTATGGGCTTCTCAGCATGAAGGGGATTAAGTAAGTATGTAATCCCACAAACAGGATAGCACACACCACAGCCTCTGATACACCAGTCGTGGTGCACTGACTGGAACGAGAATGGGTTCACTGACGGGGATCGATCCTAGACCGACCGTGTATCAAGTGAGCGCTTTAACACTGGCCTACGTTCTGCCTCGGGGGTAAAGAAAGACAGAGGTGAAGACACACAGACAGACAGACAGACAGACAAGTGGACCCTACCTTCAACACTGACAAAGAGATTCCCTTGTTGACGATGAGGTAACTAACGAGCTTGGCCAGATTTTCTCGGTTGTGTTCGGAGAGATTTCCCATTTCCTTCAACTTATCCCACAAACTGAACTGGAAGGTAATCTGAACAGAAAATAAATAAGTTTGCTTTGTGTAACGGACAAATGAAAATGAAAACAAATAATTAATACCAATCCAAAAAAAATATTTTAGTTATACAGCAATGTGAATTATACTTTTAACATGTCATTAAAAAAAAGAAGGCGTTTTTAAGATGGGGTGAAAATAAATAATGAAAATACAGAATATGGTGTATAAGTTTGATTTACCTAATTAAATTGGCAGTTGACATTACAAATATAGTGTTTTCCCTAGCTTGTTTTAGCATGGTGCAGCACCATGCCTCAATAGTCTAGCACCATCTTGCCTTAATCAGCACCATGCTGCCCTGAGGTTAAACAAGCCTTTTTAACTAATTAATTCTAAAACTGCCATTATAAAACACCCAAAAAGGTATTATTAATTAATAAAATATGGCTTTTACATCTTTGCCATTCATTTATTAAAGCAAGCTCATAAATTACATTAATGTTTATTTCAATTAATTTTTGTGTATTTTTGAGAAAAAAGTGTCCCGAAAATGGTGCAAATGCCACAAAAGTGTTTAGTCTACCATGCCTTGCCAAATTTCTAGGGAAATCACTAAAATACAATTCAGATTCTCAATTCTTCCCAATAGAGAAACTAAATACAAAGAAGTTGTAATAATCATATAAATTATTCAGGCTTCTCCCAGTAAAGAATTGTAACCCTGTGATTTCAGTAAAGATGCCCACACATATTGTGTCTGATATGGGATGTTGAGCCACTGCACAAGATAAAAACTCGACTACAAGCTTCCAAAACCAGGTATCCAGGCCCGACAATTGAAAATCTGCGTGACCCATTATCGGTTACATATAAATAAATCCAGGTGACCTAGTTCCTTTTTGCGTAACCCGTTTTATCATATAATATCTTACATTTTATCATATAATATCTTACATTTTATCATATAATATCTTACATTTTATCATATAATATTTTACATTTTCAGTGCATTCAAAGTATGTGATATATTTATCATATAATATTTTACATTTTCAGTGCAATCAAAGTATGTGATATTTTTTAGATCACATACTTTAAGAATTTGATAACTTTGCAAATTAGATGTAAATTAGTCGAGGTCTCGGCACTAGTTTTATTGACATTTAAGCAAACGTACTTGGGTGACACTCCATAACTGACGTATGCATTCATAGTCATCAAATAAAAACATTTCAATGGCAATTTGACACTGAAAGCTGTCCAGCATTCAGAAAACAAAAAACGTTAGGCATAACTTTATTTTGATGTAAGGACATCCAAAATGACGTCATTCGAGTTTGATGTCATTTCCATTCAAAAATACACCGCGCCACATATTCTTACATCATTTGAATATTTAGTAATGGCGGACTGGAATTAAAGTTGCATGTACAGTTTACAAAAACATGTTGTATTAAGCTTGAGCTTATATGATAAAGAGATTATTACCCTCGTGTATTTCGGTATCGTCAATATTATATATCAGGAATAAAAATAATGTATTATGTTCGCCAGAGGCTCGCATAATACAATTTTTATTCCTAATGTATGATATTGACGATACCGAAAAATACTCTGGTAATAACCTCTATATATCCAAGTAAATGGTGCTCAAAATTTAATGGTTTTTAGGTCTACCTGAAACCTGTGGTCATGTTCACAGAATTTGTGTGCGAGGACCGCATAGAATGGGTTGAATGTTTTTTCCTGGAGACAACAGTCCTGAATCACGTGAATTATCTCCCTTTCTTGCTTCTGTTTCAATCCTAAACGAAGAAGCTTTTCAAAAGCGTCGAGAAAATCCTGAAAATTATTACGATTATGTCAACAAAATGACAATCATAAAAAGACAATGCTTTTAGAGAAAAACACACTAATCTATTGTGACATACCTTTTTTGCTGTAATAAACACAACAAAATTAATCAAAGGCCAGTATATATTTCTGGCATCTTTCTTTAAATATGGTAAAAAAAAAACCCACACATATTCTTCCATTGAAAGGTGTTGACATTGTAGCATGCTGTTAAACATGATTTAAACAACAATTTAGAGCAAATAAAATTATGTGTATTGTTACGAACCAATGATCAACAAATCCTAGCCGAAAGCACATTTCAGCAGTTTTGCATGTATCATAGGTCAAATTTTACTGAAATAATGTTTAGATGTCATCTGGGACAAAACTTTACTCGAGTAGAGATTTTCTGTGAGCTGTTAGGAGAGAAGCAGCTTTGGAGTAGCGTTAAAAATCCAGAATTAAAAAACAAAATCCGGACAGATTTTCATCTCTGGTTTGGAGGCTGACAGGACAAAGTCGTACCTCGCTGGTCATGATCACACAGAAGATGTTCCTTCTCATGTCCGTGTTCATCCTCATCTTGCGCGCCAACTCAAGCAGCTTCGTGCTAGCCTTGCTCACAGCACCAGAGGCTGGCTTAGAACCTGTTAAAACATCATGAGAGGATATCTTAGAACTTTATCAAACATGACAGGATAGCTTAGAACCTGATAAAATATGAGAGGATAGCTTAGAACCTGTTAAAACATGACAGGCTAGGATACCTGAGAGGATATCTGAGAACCTGACATAACATAATAATAGGATATCTGAAACCTGATATAACATAATGATAGGATATCTGAGAACCTGATATAACATAATGATAGGATATCAGAGAACCTGATATAACATGATAGGATATCTGAGAACCTGATATAACATAATGATAGGATATCTGAGAACCTGATATAACATAATGATAGGATATCTGAGAACCTGATATAACATAATG
The DNA here is from genome assembly GCF_016097555.1 of Gigantopelta aegis. Taxonomy (NCBI): domain Eukaryota; kingdom Metazoa; phylum Mollusca; class Gastropoda; order Neomphalida; family Peltospiridae; genus Gigantopelta; species Gigantopelta aegis. The sequence continues at coordinate 34,924,660 of NC_054707.1, read as the reverse complement.
ATAGGATATATGAGAACCTGACATAACATGATGAGAGGATATCTGAGAACCTAATGTAACATGGTCAGAGGATATTTGAGAACCTGATATAACATGAGAGGATATCTGAGAACCTGACATAACATAATGATAGGATATCTGAGAACCTAATATAACATAATCATAGGATATCTGAGAACCTGACATAACATGAGAGGATATCTGAGAACCTGACATAACATGATGAGGGGATATCTGACAACCTGACATAACCTGGTCAGAGGATATTTGAGAACCTGATATAACATGAAGACAGGATATCTGAGAACCTGATATAACATGGTCAGAGGATATCTGAGAACCTGACATAACATGATGACAGGATATCTGAGAACCTGACATAACATGATCAGAGGATATCTGAGAACCTGACATAACATGATCAGAGGATATATGAGAACATAACATAACATGATCAGAGGATATTTGAGAACCTGATATAACATGATGACAGGATATCTGAGTACCTGACATAACATGATGAGAGGACATCTGAGAACCTGACATAACATAATCAGAGGATATCTGACAACCTGACATAACATGATCAGAGGATATCTGAGAACCTGATATAACATGATCAGAGGATATCTGAGAACCTGATATAACATGACGAGAGGATATCTGAGAAACTGATATAACATAATGATAGGATATCTGAGAACCTGATATAACATGATAGGATATCTAAGAACCTGATATAACATGATGATAGGATATATGAGAACCTGACATAACATGATCAGAGAATATCTGAGAACCTGACATAACATGGTCAGAGGATATATGAGAACCTGACATAACATGATCAGAGGATATTTGAGAACCTTATATAACATGATGACAGGATATCTGAGAACCTGACATAACATAGTCAGAGGATATCTGAGAACCTGATATAACATGATGACAGGATATCTGAGTACCTGACATAACATGATGAGAGGACATCTGAGAACCTAACATAACATGATCAGAGGATATCTGACAACCTGACATAACATGATCAGAGGATATCTGATAACCTGATATAACATGATCAGAGGATATCTGAAAACCTAATACAACATGATGAGAGGATATCTGAGAACCTGATATAACATAATCAGAGGATATTTGAGAACCTGATATAACATGATGAGAGGATATCTGAGACCCTGACATAACATGAGAGGGTATCTGGGAACCTGACATAACATGATGAGAGGATATCTGTGAACCTGATATAACAGGATGATAGGATATCTGAGAACCTGACATAACATGATGAGGATATCTGAGAACCTAATATAACATGGTCAGAGGATATTTGAGAACCTGATATAACATGAGAGATATTTGAGAACCAGACATAACATGATGAGGATATCTGAGAACCTAACATAACATGGTCAGAAGATATTTGAGAACCTGATATAACATGAGAGGATATTTGAGAACCTGATGTAACATGATGAAAGGCTGACTTAGAACCCAATATAATAGGACAGGCTATCTGATGAACTTAAGTAGAGACTATCTTAGAACCTGCTAAAACATAAGTAGAGGCTAACTTAGAACCTATCGAATGTAAATAGATGCTATCTTAGAAATGATAAATGTAAGTAGGTGCTAACATGTTTTACACTGTCTTAGAACCTATCGAACGTAAACAGATGCTATCTTAGAAATGATAAATGTAAGTAGGTGCTAACATGTTTTACACTGTCTTAGAACCTATCGAACGTAAACAGATGCTATCTTAGAAATGATAAATGTAAGTAGGTGCTAACATGTTTTACACTGTCTAATAACACGGATCAGCAACTTTTAAGGTGAACACAATTAATAGAAACAAATAGATTAGTTCTCAGCTAAAAATAGATTAGTTCTCAGCTCAAAATGTTTCACAGATTTTCTTCTTTGCCACCAAGATATACTATATTCACCAGTTTCTGTTGTTTTAGTGTTGTGTTCTCGCCCTTCCCAGGCTGACCCGACCAGCCACCAGCGACCTTTCTGTTCCGCTTGTAACAAATCTTCAAGGCTGATCTCAAGCTGATTGTCTGCAAAACCACTTCCTGGGAAAAAGGAAGGACTATTTTATTTGACATTTTTTAATTATGGTTTAATGACGTCAGACATATAGTTAAGGACCACACAGATAATCAGAGATGAAACCCGCTGCTGCCGTGTTATGGGCTACTCTTTTCGATTAGCAGCAAGGCATCTTTTATATGCACCATCCCACAGACAGGATAGTACATACCATGGCCTATGAAATACTAGTTGTGGAAACAACAAATAGTCCAATAAGCCCACCGATGGAGATCGATGTAGATCAACCAAGCATAGGGCGAGCGCTTTACCACTGGATTTTAACTCACCCCATTTCCTGGAAAAGACATAAATAGAATTATAAAAATATCAACAACAAAAAAAACATTTTTGAAGAAAAAAACAGCTGCGTCAAAACCTACACGTCGAGGTGGGGAAATCACGTTCCTTAAAACAATAGAGCAGTTTAGTCAAAGGATGGGCACAATATTTTGCAACCCTGGAACTGAATTTAAGGATACATAGAGGCATGATAGCACTTGTGTACAATTTCAGGTGCAAAACGCGATATAAACCATTTTATTTCTAGTTTTTAGTTAAAGCCATTATTGTATGTCAGTAAGGGCTAATCGCAGGCTTGCTGTTTTGCTACAAAACGTGATTGACCCTTATGAAATTGTATTGGGTAAATCCCGGGGGTTTTTTCAAAATGCGATATACGCCAATTTTTTTTTTTTACTGAAAATGAAAAATGGATATATCGCGTTTTGCGCCTAAACTCTTCATATATTTCAATGTGAGGTTCCACAATTTTTTACAATTCTTTCCATTTCCAATATATTTTACCTCTGATGTAATTTCGTGTGAGTTTTTTCAGATGTTCCAGATGGTCAGGATCAAAGTTCGGAATCTTCCTCATGTTGTTGTTGCGAATGGCCAGCAACACGTCCAGCATGAACTTGACGCGTGACTGATCAACAAACGTCGTCATGTCGGCCGAACTGGCTTTGCTCTGGATCTCAATAATTGTGGCCTTCAAGGCAGCGGGGTCATCTTTTCTCAGAGTGAAGCCAGCACCTGTACACAAAAAAAAAAGAGTAAAGTTAAAATTTGATTTTGTTTAACTAGAGCACATTGATTTATTAATCATTTGCTACTGGGTGTAAAATATTTGATAACTGTGTGATGCCGTCTTCAAAGGAAAACCAATTTGGGTTTTTTCCTTAGCAGCAAGGGACTTGTATATACATTTATCCCACAGACATGACAGCACACACCATGGCTTTTGATATACCAGTCACGAGGCACTGGTTGGGATGCAAACATAAATAATAAGAGAAAGACTCCCCTAAGGGGATTCGATCCTCTGACCAATACATCTCAGCTAGATCCCGTCCTTGTTTTATTGCCACTAGAGCATATTGATTGACTTATTAATCATTTGCTACTGGATGTCAAACATTTGGTCATTGTGTCAAGTTGTCTTCAGAAAAAACCTGCTACATTTTTTCCATTAGCAGCAAGGGCTCTTTTACATGCACTTTCCCACAGACAGGACAGCACATACAACAGCCTTTTAAAAGTGTGGAATTTATTTAACAACGCACTCAACACATTTTATTTACGGTTATATGGTGTCGGACATATGGTTAAGGACCACACAGATATTGAGAAAGGAAACCCGCTGTCGGCACTACATAGGCTACTCTTTTATATGCACCATCCAATAGACAGGATAGCACATAGCACAGCCTTTGATGTACCAGTCGTGGTGCACTGGCTGGAGGGGATCGATCCCAAACCGACTGTGCATCAAGCGAGTGCTTTACCACTGGGCTACGTCTTGCCCCTTGCTTTTTTACAAATGCAGAGGCTTGTCCTAAAAATGTTTATTAGTTTAATAACTGTACTTACTTTTTAAAACAAGAAGAATCAGCTCAATATCTTTTTCTTGAAAAGCATCAACAAATCTCTTCAGAATATCAAACAGCAATGTACTTCGAATGACCTGAAATTGGAGGAGAGGTAACTATAACATCAGTAAATGTAATCAGAAGTTTACTAGTCTCATTATTAGTTTGACCATCGGTGGACCCATGAGTTATTTCCCGTTCCAGCCAGTGCACCACTACTGGTATGTAAAAGACCATGGTATGTGCTATGCTGTCTGTGAGACAGCACATATAAAAGATCCCTTGCTACAAATGGAAAAATGTAGCGGGTTTCCTCTCTAAGCCTATATGTTCGACATCCAATAGCTGATGATTAATAAATCAATTTGCTCTATCGATGTCATTAAACAAAACAAAATGTTTATTATTTTGAAAATTTAACCATTTTAAGAAGTGAAATATAAATCAAATTCATTTCAGTCTAAATTTAAAAATCCAATTATAACATACATTAGAAAGATGTTAACAGATGTCCATGGGATCAGTTATTTTAAAAAATGTACTAGCCATGATTAAAAATTCACTAGCCCTACTTTAAATAAATACAATTTTACTACTACTAATAATCAGATATGTCACCTAAATAGGGAGCTTAGCTTAAAAATCCTTAGATTGGGGTGGAAAGAGGGGGCAGGATGTTCATATTTACAAAATATGTAAATGCAGCATTTGACAAGGGTTTTTCCCCACTAGCCGTCGGGCTAGTTATAGTAATTATTTACTAGCCCAACACTGAATATCACTAGCCATGGGAGTGGGGCTAGCATAATCTAGAAGCCCTGTGTATGTTCTACCTATACAAAACACAAATATATTACCTTAAAGTTGTAAAGACCCATGAAGAGCATGACAACGTTGTCAATCTGTTTAGCACCGCCATAATGCGGCTGTCGATACAGCTCCTCAAACCTCTGAGCTAACGTCTGGATAAAATATGCCCCTGTAAAACAAAGCAATTTAGCACAGTCAAACCAAACACTAAACTTTTATCGGTGTGGGAAGGAAGAAGGAAGGAAATGTTTTATTTAACGATGCACTCAGCACATTTTATTTACGGTTATATGGAAGGAAGGAAATCTTTTATTTAACGATGTGCTCAGCACATTTTATTTACAGTTATATGGCATCAGACATATGCTTAAGGACCACACAGATATTGAGAGAGGAAACCCACTGTCACCACATCGTGGGCTTCTATTTTCGATTAGTAGCAAGGGATCTTTTATATGCACCATCCCACAGACAGGATAGTACATACCACGGCCTTTGTTACACCAGTTGTAGAGCATTGGCTGGAACTAGAAATAGTCCAATGGGTCCACCGACGGGGATTGATCCTAGATCGACCACGCATATAGCACTTTACCACTGGGCTATACCCTGCCCCTTTATTGGTGAACTGAAAAATAGGCCACCTTCTATTTGCTTTGGAATTTATTTACAATCTACATTTGTTCTTCACGACTTTACAGGATTTTCATGACCCATACGAACCCTAGTATTTGGTGGGTGAACAACAACAGCATTTTCACCCCCAAAAATTGTTTTGTTTAACAACACCACTAGAGCAAATTGATTTACATGTATTAATCATCAGCTTAATGTCAAACACTTGGTAATTGTGGCGTAAAGTCTTAGAGAGGAATCCCACTATATCTTTCCATTAGTAACAAGGGATCTTTTATATGCACAATCCCACAGACAGGATAGCACATATCACAACCGTTGATATCAATATCATGAGAGCAAGATAAACAGTTAACCAAATCTTACGATACCTCTCTCTGCCCATATGGTAAATAAATATTTCTTACACACCGGTTGGTGAGAACACCAGGTGTTATTTTTGGTTACGCATGGTTGTTAACACCTGTACATGTGTTAACAGATTCAAGACATACGACTGGCTGCTCCTAGGTGATGACCAGGTCACCAATGCCATATATCCAATAAAAAACAACACAAGGGAAATCGATTACAGTGTAATGTATAGTTAACCTGACAATGTGTCTGTGATGCTAAGTCAGCTACAAGTGCAAAGGATTGTAAATATCATTTAGTCGAAAAAGATGTTAAAATGTGCTTAAAACCTGGTTTGTGAGGATATGTAAGAAATAGAATAATACATTCGTGTCTGCTAGATACCATTTATCTCACAACTCGTTGTTTAAAAACGTATAAAACTCGCTTTCACTCGTTAGAGACATTTTAAAACAACTTGTTGTGAGATAAACGGTATGTAACGGCCACTCATGTATTGTTCTCTATATAAACAACTCGTTGTGAGATAAACGGTATCTAACGGCCACTCATGTATTGTTCTCTATATAAACAACTCGTTGTGAGATAAACGGTATGTAAAATTGTTCTCTATATAAACAACTCGTTGTGAGATAAACGGTATGTAACGGCCACTCATGTATTGTTCTCTATATAAACAACTCGTTGTGAGATAAACGGTATCTAACGGCCACTCATGTATTGTTCTCTATATAAACAACTCGTTGTGAGATAAACGGTAATTAACGGCCACTCGTGTATTGTTCTCTATATAAACAACTCGTTGTGAGATAAACGGTACGTAACGGCCACTCATGTATTGTTCTCTATATAAACAACTCGTTGTGAGATAAACGTATGTGAGATAAAAACGTTGTGAGATAAACGTAACGGCCACTCATGTATTGTTCTCTATATAAACAACTCGTTGTGAGATAAACGGTATGTAACGGCCACTCATGTATTGTTCTCTATATAAACAACTCGTTGTGAGATAAACGGTATGTAACGGCCACTCATGTATTGTTCTCTATATAAACAACTCGTTGTGAGATAAACGGTATCTAACTATTGTTCTCTATATAAACAACTCGTTGTGAGATAAACGGTATGTAACGGCCACTCGTGTATTGTTCTCTATATAAACAACTCGTTGTGAGATAAACGGTACATAATGGCCACTCATGTATTGTTCTCTATATAAACAACTCGTTGTGAGATAAACAGTATGCGAGATAAACGGAGATATCTAACGGCCACATGTATTGTTCTCTATATAAACAACTCGTCTATGTATTACCCCAGCGGTCACTCGTAACAGGGAAAATATTTTCCATATTTTCTCAGTGAGAAATATTCTGCACTGGTCTAATGAACAATACTATTGGACAATTTGACGCTTACAAACCAATGACCGTGTCGGTACTAAATATGACGTCATCACAATTTGGCAAACACACAAAATGACATCATATAGTTAAAGTGTTTGCGTTTACGGTTCTCTGTTTTTGGTGTTAAATTTATAACAAAATGCCATTTTAATGCAATTCCTTATAGAGTTTGTAGCAGCATAAAGAGAACTTTTGTTTTTGAAAATTATCTATTTGCGTAAAGTAGTTTACATCGTTTCTATACAGGTTGGCCTTGACGCATGTGTGTCGAAAATAAAGGCTTTTAGAGAAAAAATAGCTGAGGTAATAAATAGAATAACAACCTCGGTACCAGTTATTATCAAATTTATGTCCCTCATGAAATAATTTTCATTTGTCATTCGATAAAGGTAGTGACAACTGAAACATATTTCACACGGGACATAAATCTAATAATACCTGGTAACTCTATTATTATCCTCTGTATACGTACCGACTTCATTACCCACGTTGCTGTGCAGCAAAGTGACGAGCATGACAAGCTCCATGGTGAGTCGGTCAGGTGCGAGCGAGTCCGATACACACGCCTCCAGGATGAGCCCCGTCAGAGTCTCGCTCACGTCCGCTCGGCTGTTACACATGTAGATGTTCTCTATCTGCAGGCTGATTGGCTGTATGTTCGACTCACTGGCCCTGACAAAATAAGAAATATTGTTGTCATGGTAACATTGTCAAATGTATTTTACAATAATATTAAAATAACAAGAGCATATTATTGTCGTGGTAAAACTGACACCGAGTACACAATACATGGATATTAGAAGAAAAAAAAGGAGTAAAAATAACAAGAGCATATTATTGTTACGGTAACACTGAGTACACAAAAATGGATATATATATATGTATGTGTATGTGTATGTGTATGTGTATGTGTATGTGTATGTGTATGTGTATGTGTATGTGTATGTGTATGTGTATGTGTATATGTATATATGTATTATGTATTAGAAGATGAAAGTTAAACTCACAACAGCAACAAATATAGATATCTGGTTTCTCGGTAAAGTTGAATAAATGTAGGTTGCAACATCAGAAATCGATTACATTTCACCTCAGTTTTGCACCTTTGTGAATTTACATTCATGTATTGAGAAACTACATCTACCCCTTCAATCTCTCTAACAGATACAACTTTTAGTTCCAGTAATTAAAAACGGAAGAAGATAATAATAAAAGAATGACAAACCTGAAATAGCAAGAAACATTAATTCACCAATTTTTCATGTATAACCCATTTTAATATAAAAAAATTAAATTGTGTCAAAACAACCTAGCCACAGATTAGTTATCTAAGAATGATAATTTACAAGCAAGTGATTTGCTTACATCTATATAGTAGTATAAAACAGGACAGTATAAAACAGGACATGTCACAACTTTAGTGGGTAGTTGAAATTTAAGTTTCGGCTTCTTACAACACAGCACAACTAAACATCATTAACAGAAGTGGCAGCATGAGAATGTAGTTTTTAAAAATATGAGTGTTAACATTTTCATGGTACACCACATTCAAGTGAAAATCAATCTACAGACAAAAGTAAACGAACCTGTTTATCAAGCCCTTCATTTGCTTTTTCAGTCGCTCCAGTATAAGTTTCCGTTTATCTGTGTCTTGTGTTAACTGCCGTCTTTTGGCCGGAGGTACGTAAAGACCACTCCCTTTAGAAACGGGAATAACATTGCCTTTCTCGTCTCGGAGGCGACCATAAATATCTTCAGACAGTCCTGACTTGGGGTCAGTACCAATGGACTTGTCATCAACTGAACTAGCAGTGACTTTCTTTTCTTTATCATCACCATCACTATTACCATCATCATCACTATTACCATCATCATCACTATTACCATTATCATCATCATCATCAATGTCATCATCATCTTCAGAATCACCATCTGCCTCACTACTGCTACCATGATCTTCCTTTTGGAATTTTACTTTTTTCACCTCTGTTTCAGTTTCTGTTTTGCGTTCACGTTTTAAAAGAGATTTAGTACGCTTAGTTTGTGTGTTTATCTCGGTGTTTTTACGAGTCTCTGCATCCATCTCCAGATCACTTTCATCCACCTCATCCATATCAGAGTCTTCCACATCAGATTCTTCCTCTTCACTGTCCATAGGAGGAACAGTCGTATCTGAAATAAAGAGATGGGTGGAAAACTAACAAGTATCATTCATAAAGATATGACAATAAACAATGCTGTCAAAAACAACACAAAACCAAAAGGTAGAAATGAATATGCAAAGCTAAATTAACCAACCATTAACTTTTCTTCAGATAGGCTAAGACCCAAAACACACCGAGTCTGTGTCTGGGTCTGGCAAGTGTGGCAAAGATGCTATGTCGGGTGTATTTTGATGTTTGTGTCTGTAACGGTTACGTGTTTTTAATATATATTAATATGTTCAGATCTTTAGATTTAGGAAGGAAGGAAATATTTTATTTAACGACGCACTCAACACATTTTAGTTACAGTTATATAGCATCAGACATATGGTTACGGACCACACAGATACAGAGAGAGGAAACCCACTGTCACCACTTCATGGGCTACTCTTTTCGATTAGCAGCAAGGGATCTTTTATATGCACCATCTCATAGACATGATAGCACATACCATGGCCTTTGATGTACCAGTCGTGGTGCACTGGCTGGAGCGAGAAACAGCCCAATGGGCCCACTGACGGGGATTGATCCTAAACCGACAGCGCATCAAGCTAACGCTTTACCACTGGCCTACGTCCCGCCCCAGTCTTTAGATACATTTACTTCTATAATCATCAACAATAAGGATGAGAAATCCACATTGATTAATATATACCTTTCCTATTGGTTGTTAAGAAAAATAAATGAGTACGGTTCGAATATTGTGCAGCTGCCAGTATAAATATACAGCGCATGTTCTGTGTCTGTTGTCATCTGTAGTTGATGCCCGGTGTGTTTTGGGCCTGAACAACTGTATCTTGCCCATCTTTAAAAAACGGGGTTTCATGATGACATGCACTGGATTTGGTGATTTATGTTTAGGATTCCACCAGAATTGCAAAATGGTGTACCATACCGTAATATAGATAGATATATGATATTCCACCTCATAATCTTCAAACCCAAAATCTAGATTCACAGAACCCAAAAAAACTTTCTGCCTGTGATGATCAACCTGATTTACTTTATATTTTAATACATTTTGTCTTGTTTCAGTGTTTTAGTAATAAATGATCGCATACATTTTATTTTTAATGTCTACAGGGCCGAAACTAGTTGTTGTCTCCTAAAACCTCAAACCAAACCACACACACAAAAATGGCCATTTAATTTAAAGAAGACCCTATACTACAGAATTATGATTTTTTCCTCTTTTTTTCTTAATGGATCTCCAAATATTTAAAACTACACATGACACTTGTCTGTACCTTCCTCGTCAGATTCCAACATGGTTTCTCCAAAGTTTTGCTCCCTAGCAACGCTCAATTTATCAGCATCAACAGCATCTAAAAGATCTGACAAGTGTTAAGAAAACAAATCAGTCTCCTTCAGTTTGATGCAAAAAGTATACATAACTACTGTATTGACATGGTTAATGATCAACATACTTCTCATCTTCCATTTAACCCTTGATTCCTAAATCCACCATCAACAACATAAGCGTATGAGCCAGGGGACAAAAAAATAAAAAAATGTGTTTAAATAAATAAAAAAATGTTGCAAATCAAAATTTTGAAAATAAAATGTTCCCCGGTAATGTATCATTAGAACCAGAGAGATAAAAACTACAAACAGTAATCAATTTGAAAAGGATACAGTCGAGTCCGTCACTGATGAAAGCCTTGGGCAGTGTGTTTGTAGATGTTTTCAGTTTGAGTTGTTTCTCAAGATGGTGTAGTTCCCGGTCTTCTTTCTGTATTACCAGCTGGTTCTGTTCTCTCTTCATTTCAACTTCCTGAAAACAACCATGAGGAATGAAATGCTGGAAACATTAGTTTATTTGAGTAGCTATGTTCAACATACGTGTAACAATGGCAAGAACTGTAATGGAAACATGGCACATTTAATTTATATCATAGTAATCAATTATATTTAACAGGTCGGCTGGGGCTGAGGAAAGAAAGAAAGAAAAGTTTTATTTAACGATGCACACTCAACACATTTTATTTACAGTTATATGACATCTGACATATGGTTAAGGATCACACAGATATTGAGAGAGGAAACCCGCTGTTGCCCCTTAATGAGCTACTCTTTTCGATTAGCAGCAAGGAATCTTTTTTATGCACCATCCCACAGACAGAATAGTACATACTATACCGCAGCCTTTGTTACACCAGTTGTGAAGCACTGGCTGGAATGAGAAATAGCCCAATGGGTCCACCGACGGGGATCGATCCTAGACCAACTGCGCATAAAGAAAACGCTTTACCACTGGGCTACGTTCCGCCCGTATAACAAATTTGCATAACAAATTGAAATGCGATACTGAACATAATGTTCTCTCGGTGTGTGTGTGTGTGTGTGTGTGCGCACGTGCGTGTGCATGGATACAACAATTTTCATGCCGATGTGAATGATTTAATGAATTCAAAAATTCTAAACAAACCTACTTGATCTTTATCACAATTTATGTTTTGCTTAACGACACCACCAGAGTCCATACATTATACATTTATTAATAATCAGCTGTTGGATGTCAAACATTTAGTCATTGTGATACATAATCAGAGGAAACCTGCTTAATTTTTTCATTAACAGCAAGGGATCTTAATTATGAACTTTGTCAGAGAGAACAGCTGCATTCCACGGCCTTTGATATACCAGAATCAAAACCTTCAGTTCTGCTTCAGTTGAGATAAACTTTTACAAAAATGTCACGCTAACAATTATAATCTACACATAAAAATTATAACTGATTCTTTTTATACCTGTGTGTACAGGTACAATGTAGGTCTACATCTAAAACACTGAAGAGATTAGTTTAATATATAGTAAACTAAATACTTTAAGTAATGGTTCCAGCAGTAAGAAGGCAAACACTTCAACTGACTGCATGGCTTTGGAAATGATCAACATCACATAATACAGGCTTCTGCAGGACTTCTAGATTATGGTAACCCCACTCCCATGGCTAGTGATAATTCAATATTGGGCTAGTAAATAACTACTATTGCTATGCCCGACAGCTAGTGAAAAACAAAGTTGTTAAATATTGCATTTAAGTCTATTTTGTAAATATGACTATCCTGCCCAACCCACCTACCCAAATATCTCTATCTCCCTCTTTGGGTGACATACCTGTATCTGATTATTCATATTAGTAAAATTGTATTTATTAAAGTAGGGCTAGTGAATTTTTAATGATGACTAGTAAATTTTTAAAATCACTGATCCCATGGCTAGTGGATTTTTATTAAAATTCTAGAAGCCCTGGACCCATATTTTCGAAGCCATCTTAGCACTACGAAATCGTAAAACCGTCGTAGGTTGTGACGTCACAACAGCACACGCCATAGTGACATCATAGCTTACGATGATTTTACGATTTCGTAGGCTAAGATAGCTTCGAAAATATGGGCCCAGCTTCTGTGAATTAAAAATATAATATTCATAATCCATTTATGGGTTATGAAAGAATCAATTTACGTAACTTATTTCCATTTAGTGTCACCTGAATGCAAATGATGTCTTAAATTTAATGCATGAACGAAAAATAGCTTTCACAAAATTAGATTTGCATGAGCGATACAAACGAAATGATCAGAGGCCTGTAATACATATATGTCAATGTCGAAGCAAGATGAAAACAGGGTTGTAAAATTAACATTAAAGTCAGTCTTTATCCAGGGCTAGCTCGGGATGAGCAAAAATGTTTACCAAATTATCTATTAAACTGCAGAAACCTGCTAGTTTCAAACAAAATGTCAATTATTACATGCAATTATTTTGCTAAATTAAAATAAAATTTGCCAATTGTTTTTAAACTTTGCAATTAGTGAATTTGGCGAGTGCCAGAGATCACCCTGTTTATCCCACTATATTTTTTGTGCTGATACGTACATGAGCTCAGAACGTATCGTGGCAAATTGTGGGCAATTCAGTGTCACAGGTTCGAGTCCCAGCAACGGCATGAGACAATTTGTGAGGCCAGAAAGGATTTAATTATCCCCTGCACCAGTGTGTTAATATCTATCTACATGCATGTAATACTAATAGTCAACCTTGACATACATACAATATATAGATATTCACACATCAATACATACATACATCTAGGTAAATGGCTGCAAGGACAACAGTGTAAAAATAAACTGGTACAGTTCGAGGTTGCCAGACTCTCCTTTCAAATTCACTTGTGACGGAAATTTTCACAGATACAACATATATAACACACAGATGAAGTGGTACAGTGATGGCCGTACCATCTGCACTGCAACCTGGGTTGTTTAGATCGGTATACCTTTCTTAGTTCAACTTTTTTCATCTTCCTCTTTGCCCGTTTCTTGAGGTTACTGCGCCTTATTTTACCTTTTTTCTTAGCCTCAGAAATTGCTTTCCGTTTAGCTTTGTCTAGGTCTTCTTGAGTTGGAATCTATTATAATGAATGTAAAAACAATTTTTAAAACAATCTATTATAATGAATGTTAAAACAATCTCTTATAATGATTGTAAAAACAATTTTTCAAAGTGTTAAAAATAGAAACATACAGGTCCTGTTCATTGACATAGGAGCTTTGAGCAAAAATGCATATATTTCAAATTATGTTTTATAAATAACATAACATTAAATAATTCTGAATAAAAAATATTGGTAGTAGGCCTAAATCACCGAACTTCCCTAGAAACTCTGTCAGCCCCCTACCCCACCCCAATGTCTACTTGCTTCTGACGTGCCTGCATGTAACTGTACTTAGGTAAGCAACATCAAAAAGGAAAGGAATGAATACTCAACAAAATTAATTAAGGATCAGTGGGTATGAATGTCCAACAGGGCTAGCAATATGGACACTTTTACTGAAATTATCTGCATTTTAAAATGGCCCATGGCAAAGTAAAACAAAAAAGTAGTAACAAGTAGAAAAAACTAGGTATTTTGAGAGAAAAAAGTAGGAAACATAGGACAGAGATCAAAAAGTAGGATCACTGAATCTGATTGACTCAACAGTTGTGAACTGTTGACAGGGCAGCACATAACAACATGTACAATATACCTGTGGTGGAGCAGTTTACATTTACTAACACATTTCAACAAGCAACTTACAGGCTTCTTCTGGCAGAATGCAAGTCGTCTGATTTTTTTCAGCTGTCTTTTTTCTTTGCGTTTTTCTTTGCGATGACGGTGAGATTTACTGAAATCAAATTTAATTAGACTGTGCAGATCTGTACTGCTGTTGTTTGCAAACCGTCCCTCAACTGATGGTGGCTTCTTTGTTTTGGCCATGGTCTTTTCGGAAACCACACACTTATTTTATTTTCTTCTTTACCATTCGACAAATTAATAATAACAACAACAGACACACATGCGTCCTATGGACGCTGCCATCTTGTAAAGAGTTACACAAGGGAGACTATTCTATATACGTATACACTTCTTTTTTTCGTTACCGATTAAATTTTACTTACTTTTTAAATAACTACTGTTTTTAGAAACCTTAAATAAAACACCCCTATACTGCATTTTAAGTAATTTTACTTTTCACTAGAAAGCTCACCCCCATCACCCCAGCACTTCAAAAATATTTGACTAAACAGACAAATATTTTTGAAACTGGGGACCAGATAAGATAACCTCATTTATAAAGTGAAGGTGAACCACTTTTTAAGATTCTTTTTTTATTTTTTTATTTTTTTTAATTGTCGTATAAAGATCCTCTGCTGCTAATGGAAAAATGAAGGTGGTTTCCTCGAGACTGGTTTTACATAATTGTAGGCTATAAACATTTCCTTATTACACACTAGTGTAAGATACTGCTCATGTCATAGCAATCAGTCAATATCTAACTAGTGTAATATTGGCGTGGCATAGATCACTCGCTGACCCAATTCATCGAAAAATAATGTGTAGTAGGTCTCGACATCTGTTTACTTCTGCATTGCAGCTTGTTTGCAGTTGGTTTTAAATAAATAAAATACTAAACTAGCTGAGGCCTACCTGTCATACGTTTATGAAACTTGTGAACAGTGTTAGTATCGATACCAAGAAAGAAGTGTTTTATTTAACGACGCACTCAACACATTTTATTTACGGTTATATGGTGTCAGACATATGGTTAAGGACCACACAGATTTTTTTTAGAGGAAACCCGCTGTCGCCACATAGGCTACTCTTTTACGACAGGCAGCAAGGGATCTTTTATTTGCGCTTCCCACAGATAGGATAGCACAAACCATGGCCTTTGTTGAACCAGTTATGGATCACTGGTCGGTGCAAGTGGTTTACACCTACCCATTGAGCCTTGCGGAGCACTCACTCAGGGTTTGGAGTCGATATCTGGATTAAAAATTCCATGTCTCGACTGGGATCCGAACCCAGTACCTACCAGCCTGTAGACCGATGGCCTGCCACGACGCCACCGAGGCCGGTTGTATCGATACCAAAACTGTTGACAGGCAAATTATCAACTGCTTGACACTCATTTGCCAATTAATAGAAAACAAACATACATTTTTTTTTTTATAGACACTGCTGTAGCCTAATATAGCACCTCTTGCAATGCCTTCAAGCTGACATAGCGGATCACCTAACACACAAACTAAATATTCTCCTGTAGACTGGCAAATATTAGCTAATGTCAGTGGAACATCAAATGCAGAGTATTATTACCTTGACATGTCATTTCAAGGAATGTCACAGTATTTTTTAAATACTTCAATCCAAAGTTTCAGAATAGATGTAAGAATGTAATGTGGGGTCCTTGGACACACTTGCAGAATTGTTGAAATAAATTGATGTTTTCAAATAATAGGGATATTTAATGAAACATAAATGTAATAATAATGTGTCTTTGGTGCACACATTATGTTGATCAACATAAAATAATAAAATATTCAGCACGAATTTATATTGATGTAAACCTTTCATCTGCATACTAGACCAATCTCCGTCTCGTAGGTTGAAGCACTATTCTATGTTAAGAACAAACAATGTCTCCAAGGCAGTTGAAAAATGCTGTTTAGAGTTAATATAAATGTCTATACTAGTGTGCAGCAATTAAACCATGGTGAAAAACAAAATGGATATAAATACCTTTTCTTTCTTTCTCTTTTTAAATTAAAAAAAATCTTCATTTTGTTATTTCACAGTGAATTTTAATACACAAATAAACAAGATTAGACTTAAAAAATAAATTTTTAGAATAAAAATTCTAAAAAAAATAGTATGTGATAATTAAGACACATTATCCTTCCATTATTATAGATAGTACAAAACAATAAAACACAAACATTGAATGAATTTCATATTTATTTACAAAAGAAACAAAACATTTATTGAATGTAAAACAAGATTACACTTTGGATAAAGATAAAGCATTATACTGTCAACTATGATAAACTGTAGTCCAGTAAGTAGCCTTGATATTATAGGTTGTCAAACCTGTATTACAGTACAACAGGAACTTGTATGTACAATCAGTGATAACTTTTAAGTTTGTTTGTTTTGTTTAACGATACCACTAGAGCACATTGATTCACCAATTGTTGGCCACTGGATGTCAAACATATGGTAATTCCGACATAGTCTTAGAGAAGAAATCAACTCCATTTTTCCCTTAGTAGCAAAGGATCTATTATATACACCATCAGACAGACAGGATAACACACACCATGGTCTTTGATATACCAGTCGTGGGGTACTGGTTAGAATGAGAAATAGCCCAAATGGACTCAATGACAAGGATTGATCCCAAAGCGATCACACATCAAGTGAGCGCTTTACCACTGGGCTTTTAAGTTTAAGGTGAGTTACTGATAAAACAAACTTATTTTGATATGAAATGTCTGCTACCTAAGTACCAAATAAAATCTTATCTACATATACACTTCTTTATATAATGACTACTAGCAAATATAATAATATTTATAACGTTGTTTTTCATTCTTTTCTCACTACATTATATTTGCTATTATTTCACAAAATAATCTCTATACAATGAATTTTTTTTTTTTTTAATTATACCTCAATTTAATTAAAAATTAAATGAATAATGTTAACGTTGTGTAATTTTTGCATATTTTCTTAAAAACAGCCAAATTTAAACCCTCCCAAAAAATGGATTGGGTGTACATGATGACCATCATTAACTATATCTGGTGTTTTAATCATACATGGTGTCATAACAAAAATTGTAAAAAGAACAATTAAAATTAAGAATGTAGTGAATTTTAATCCACTAGCAAAAACCCATTTCAAATGCCATACTGAAGTTCTGGGCCGTAGCTCGTGGGGGGCGGGGAAAATCCGGAAAAAATTAGAGAAACTTAAAGAAAAGGTTCTTCTTAACCGTTTAAGGAGTTTTAGACTATTAACTACTCAGTCATCCCCCACCCACCCCAAAAACAAAAAATCCTAGCTACAGCCCTGGACTTGATATAATAAGATAATAATTCTGTACAAACAAATTTATCTGTAAAAAGAAAAAGGAGGCCCCCCTCTACTATAAATCCATGTTTCAACTTCAAACCACTTCCTCAAATACAGTACTGGTAATTACTAATATGTAAACTTAAATAGTAGACTAAAAATTAAAACTTCTGTCGATCAACATACAATGTGGCTCATTGCCATAAACAGATCACGTTTCCATCTTCAGCAATTCTCAATTCATTCAACATTCTTGTTTGACCATTATTATAATTCATTTCTCTATTCTTGATCATACTCAAACACACAGACTGAGAAACTGTTAAAAAAATAAATTTACAAGGTCAAACCACATATTTTAAGTATATAATTCATTACAAATGACTGATTAAAAATGTTTCATATTTCATTAACAGACTTTCACATGTTGATGAAAGATACAACCAAATGTACAAAAAACACATGAGAAACAAAGTTAATGGAAACAAGTGATGTCATCCCATTGTGTCATACAATGTAACAGTTTTGATGAAAGAAAAACCAACTATATCTGTTCATGGAAACGCACTAGCTTTGTGCTTGGGCAGGAAGTTAAATTCCACTGGAACTGGTCCCAAAAGCATTTCACTGCAAAAAAATAATAAAAAAACAATAAACAATACAGGTATGACAATTGTGTAAGTAATATGTATACAAACTGACCTGTACCGATATACAGGCCACTTTGTGATACTGCTCTAGATAACACAGGTTTGACTAAGCACTTGACCCACATATTAAATCTTTGTACCATTTTTGTATGCTAAAATGCTTCTTGTTGACAATACATTGACAAAATCCAAACAATCGCAAGAAAAGCATGATAATAAAAGGAGAGTAGTTTTGAGAACATAATTCAGTTTTTGCAGCCCCTTCCATGGGTTCAAAATAAATTTAAACTAAACATTCCTTTTTAAATAGTCAATGTACCAAGTCTTTTCCAAGGGAGATAATCAGCAAAAACCAATAACATCAGATATAACACTAAACATGTTCAGATTCTGCTTTTCTTTAAATTCAACATAAGTTCTAATATTGATCAAATTCAAATAACTTTGATATTAAATTAAAAAAGAAATAATAATACCAACTGACAAGAGAAGACATTGTTGAAGTTCTAATCCTGTAAACTGTTTGGGTGTCTATAAACAAAACAATACAAAACCATTAAAACAATTTGTTCTTAGGTCTTTTGATATCATGTTACCAGGTTCAAGTTTTTGAAATATCTCTACCTTATTTTGACCCAGTCAGCACAGTTGTAGCTACTCATGAGCGTTTCCAAGTCATCTCGGCCAACGATCTGAGGTGGGCGTTCGTTTATCTTCTGTGGTGGGCGTTCAAGCAGTCCAACAGGGATATACCTTAAAACAGACACAGAACAGTTTGGAAATATTAATGTCAATAATAGAATTACACATGGTTATTCTATGCTTTTTGTTTTGTTAATATACCGTAAAAAGAAAATGACACATAATGTAAACACAGTGAACACATTAACTAATAAAAGACAAATGTTCTTCTTGGTAACATCCCAAAACACTGTTTAATCATCATATAACACTTAATAGTCTAAGGTGACACCCCCCCCCCCCCCCCTCCCCCCTTTAGAATCGTGTATGAATAATGGTTTAATGCTGGGTTGATTCAATTTGTAATCAACTAAATTAAAAGCATTTTTTATGACTTTGTTATGGTTTTCAAGAATTTTTCTGTGATCATATTATATTATTTCGATGTAAATTGTCAATCTAATTTTTGTTTTAATTATAAATGGAGAAAAAAAAAGGATTTCTCTGACACAACTCAAAATTGCATGGCTTTCCAGACCTGGAAACTGACGATTGCAAATTCTATGAGATTTTAAAATTTGCAAGAATTTTTGCATGTGGAAAAAAAAAAAAGTGTCGTACCTGCATGAAAATGACAGCCATTCGAGTAGGAACCTGCGCGTGTTCTCGACTCCCTGATAGTCTGAGCCCCAGTGTTCCAGCCCGTAGTTTGTGTAATCCTTAAGAATGTCGAGTCTCTCTGAGGACGAGATGTCCCAGTGTCGCCGCTCCTTGATCTCAGTGAATATCCACGGCTTGATCAGAGCCCCTCTAGCAAAATACAAAACAAATTATATTGTGGACTGCAGTATAACTCAGTTAAAAGAATATAAAATCAGTTCTATTTTTTATCACATGTATGTCTTTATGCAGTATAAATGAGTTCTAGGGATATAAAATCAGTTTTATTTTTCTATCACATGTATATCCTTATGCAGTATGAACGAGTTATAGGGATATAAAATCAGTTCTTCTTTTTTTTATCACATTGATATCCTTATGCAGTATGAATGAGTTACAGGGATATAAAATCAGTTCTATTTTTTTTATCACATTTATATCCTTATGCAGTATGAATGAGTTATAGGGATATAAAATCAGCAGTGTTCGAGATTAATGGTATCCCGATATCCCGGGGATACCAGAATTTAATTTTGGATACCAGACTTCAAGAACCCAGTATCCCACCCGGATGCCATATAATATTAAATTCTCAGGTGGGATACCAGATTTTGAAATGTTAGTATCCAACTGGGATACTGGCCAAAATTTTTAATCTCGAACACTGATCAATTCTATTTTTTATCACATTTATGTCTTTACTGTACCAATATGTCAAGTTAAAAACCCCCACATCTGTATGACCTTCGTTATATGAAATATTAAAGGTGAAAACTGTGTAGGCCTAATATAACTGTGTTATGCCGTTATATTATGGTGACCTGTATGAACCTGAATTAATTTCACTAACCTTCCAATCATAATACCAGACACACCAGTTTGATCAAGATTACTGTAGTATTCTTCATAAGACAAAATATCTCCACCACCTAGGAAAATGGAGAGAGAAAATACTGAATTATCATATACTTATGGTAGTGTTGTTCACAGAAAGACAAATGAATCATGGTTTGTAACATAATATTCAGATATCTTTGTAGAAACCAATATAGGATTAAAAATTAATCATCGGCTATTGGATGTCAAACATTTGGTAAATCTGATTCGTAGTCATCAGAGGAAACCTGCTACATTTCTCCTAATGCAGCAAAGGATCTTTTATATGCACTTTCCCACAGACAGGAAAGCACATACTACAGCCATCATCAGTTGTGGTGCACTGGTTGGAACGAGAAAAAACAAAATCAGCTGAATGGATCTATCGAGGTGGTTCAGTCTTGCAAAGCAAGCACCTCGAGCGAGCACTCAACCGACTGAGCTAAATCCCGCCCTATAGGATTAAAGGTTAATATGAATACACTGTTTAAACTATTGTTGACCACTCACAATACTTTAGCGTCACAGTATGTAATAGACCAACAGTTTTTTGTAATTTTAGGGATTTAAAGCAAGTTTCATTGTATAAATCACATCATGGGGAGTCATGATCAAAATCTTACTTCTATTTATAATACTATTTATTAACATGATATAATGATATCGGACTTTCAGACAATAATTACTTTACTATTATAAAACTCTTCAACACTGACTCTTTTAAAAATAGAAACACTGCCATTACTATTCCAGATATCATATAAATCTTTGAGCTAATATATCATATTCTTGTCACCACTGGCTATCAAAATATATAAACATTTTTATTTTCAATTTTTACCTCATCTGTACTCTTTCTTGCCAAAAAGGTCACATATAATCTATATTAGAAGCAAACATTACTCCACAATTTTCTTAACCTTAAATAACCAAGAGTTATACTGTATCTATCAATTATGTTATTTTGAATTAATAATATTCAATTTGTGCATATAATTGTCATCAACTTCATCAATATCTGCTATTTGACTTTGCTGGACGTCAAAGCCCTATTTTCACTGTAGACATCAGACACTGATGTTAATGGCTGGCTGTGTGGTTAAAACTTTAACCACATGAATATAATTATTTTCTTGCCAACCCCAGAAAACTTACCGAAGAAGGGCATAGGTTCTGCCACCTGGCTGCAGTAATTGATGTATTCCCAGTCAGCTAGACGAGTGTACCGCTGTTCTCTTGATCGCCCATGTAACTAGCAAAACACAAACAGTGTGCCACATCAAACAGGTGGACAGATTTTATTCATGGTTATTTTCGTGATTATATCCCATTAAGGTTCAAGTATGCTGTTCTGGGCTCCCACCTCAACTATCTGTCCAGGACAGTGGGTTAGCGATCTAGATCTAGTGATCTAGGTTGTTAGTGATCTAGAGAAGTCGGTGTAGTGACCTTACACCTACCCACTGATTTGTTAAAACTCGCTCTGGGTGGGAACCAGAACTAGGAGACAAACCCAGTACCTACCAACCTTAAGTCTGATCACTTAACCACTACACCACCGAGGTGAGTGGTGGACAGAATAGGGAACAGTAATTAAATACAGCTAATGAGATCAAACAGATGGATATAGTAGAGAATAGTAATTAAATACACAAATGATCTATCATATAAAACAGACATACATAGCAAAAAATTATGGTAATTAAATATAACCTACCAGTTCAGATGGACATGGTAGAGAATACTAATGCACAAAGTCAAACAGATCAAATAAGACAAAGGAGACAGTGCATACCTAACATCAGCAGTTCTGAAACGATTTAATGCCATTTTGTATACTGGTGACTCATTCTAAATGTATTAACAACTGTTTAGCTATTGGCAGGTTTCTGTTAATTACCATCATCTTTACTGAGCCTATGTTTTGCTGCAATTTGTCTTACTAATTCAAATTTGGTTACACATTTGCCAGATTGCTAACAATAATTTTTATCCTGCTGACATTCTGAATGTGATGTGTATAAAAACACCCATATGATCTATTCAACTGAAAGACTTACTGTAGCTAATGACACTCCCCAGTCGCGTAGCTTGGGCAGCAGGTGATGAGCGACGTTCTTGTAATTGGAGATGCCCGTCCTCAGTTTCACCGTCAGCGGCACGTCAAGAACGGATGTCATACCAGTCACTATTTTCTCAAGCCGGTTCGGTTTGTCCAGCAAGGCAGATCCAGCTCCCTACACGTGAAAATACATGAATTTTAGCTAAAGAGTAATATGCTCATTATACAGTATATGGAAAACATACATCGATAACCGATCTAAAGAGACCATGACCTCAAAATGTATTAAATGTATCATTAAATCTTTACAGCTATTTACCGATCTAACCTAGCAAAATATGCATAATCTGCCCATTGTTAATGATACAGTCAATTTGTAAACTGAATTATAAAATTCACTATTGACATACTGAAAACATCAACATATCTTTTAGGGTCATTCTTTATTTTTACATTTCAAAAAATGAAATATATTAGTGATGAAGTACAAAAATTAATTTTAATTTTACCTTTGTTGCAGAAGTGGAAAAAAAACATTTATAGATGGCCCACAACTGAATAAATGTAGCTGCCATGAGCAGTAAAATGTGTCATGCATTATGTACCTTTTGGTAAACCAGATCTATGGGACAGCCCAGGTTGATGTCAAGAAAATCTATCTGTGCCGTTTCATTCAGCAGTTGAGCACATCGGGTCATCGTATCAGGAAACGCTCCACATAACTGCAGATAAATACAGTCAAAGTAATTCTTAATCATTCAACAGAAAAGAATTGTGTTGAATGTTGAGATTCTAGAAAGATGCCCGATAAAGCCATGTCCTTAAACTAGAACATTCTGGAGTGATAACTATTTTACGGACAGGTAAAAAAAACCAATGAAAATACAAAGACTTGAAACAAGAAATATAGAAAACTTAACACATCAAGAACTGTTCTATTTATTCTGATACAGTGGGAAAAAGCTAAATATAGTCCAGAATGCCAAGAAAAACTAATGGGACATGCAATGTTTCTTGGTATGAAGAAAGAAATGATTTATTTAACGACAAATGTTTATTTATATGGCATCATGGGTAAAACAAATCTAACTTGATTTCCTTTTTAAACTGACAACCAAGAGAGACCCAGTCCCAGAGCTCGGAATGACCTAAACCTACTTGAGTATTTAATCAACTGAGAGACAGACACACTGTTCTACAGCTTGGCATGATCATGACCTAATGGACACATAAGATGTCTTCAGTGGCATGGTACCGAGTCAGGCTCCCAGTCTTATCGGAGGTCAGACTCAGAATGGGCATGTTCAAAACCCTAGTGGTATATGAGCACGTAAAACGAGTTACTTACCTACCTCAATGGTATGGCGTTTTATCAAACAACACATACAGATGATACACACACAGCTCAGTATGACCGTAACTTACCTGAACCCCAATGATGTCTTCAGAAGAATGAAGTTTTATCAAACAAGAGACAGACAGACTCACACACTGTTCTACAGCTCAGTATGACCGTAACTTACCTGAACCCCAAAGATGTCTTCAGAAGAATGCTGTTTTATCAACCAAGAGACAGACAGACTCACACACTGTTCTACAGCTCAGTATGACCGTAACTTACCTGAACCCCAAAGATGTCTTCAGAAGAATGCTGTTTTATCAACTAAGAGACAGAAAGAAACACACTACACACACTGTCCTACAGCTCAGTATGCCTGTAATCTATCTGCACATTAAACATGTCTTCACTGGCAAGATGTTTTATCAACTGAGACACACACTGT
The DNA here is from genome assembly GCF_016097555.1 of Gigantopelta aegis. NCBI lineage: Eukaryota > Metazoa > Mollusca > Gastropoda > Neomphalida > Peltospiridae > Gigantopelta > Gigantopelta aegis. The sequence goes on along the minus strand of NC_054707.1, from coordinate 34,900,141 downwards.
CCTACAGCTCAGTATGCCTGTAATCTATCTGCACATTAAACATGTCTTCACTGGCAAGATGTTTTATCAACTGAGACACACACTGTCCTACAGCTCAGTATGCCTGTAATCTATCTGCACATTAAACATGTCTTCACTGGCAAGATGTTTTATCAACTGAGACACACACTGTCCTACAGCTCAGTATGCCTGTAATCTATCTGCACATTAAACATGTCTTCACTGGCAAGATGTTTTATCAACTGAGACACACACTGTCCTACAGCTCAGTATGCCTGTAATCTATCTGCACATTAAACATGTCTTCACTGGCAAGATGTTTTATCAACTGAGACACACACACTGTCCTACAGCTCAGTATGCCTGTAATCTATCTGCACATTAAACATGTCTTCACTGGCAAGATGTTTTATCAACTGAGACACACACACTGTCCTACAGCTCAGTATGCCTGTAATCTATCTGCACATTAAACATGTCTTCACTGGCAAGATGTTTTATCAACTGAGACACACACACTGTCCTACAGCTCAGTATGCCTGTAATCTATCTGCACATTAAACATGTCTTCACTGGCAAGATGTTTTATCAACTGAGACACACACACTGTCCTACAGCTCAGTATGCCTGTAATCTATCTGCACATTAAACATGTCTTCACTGGCAAGATGTTTTATCAACTGAGACACACACTGTCCTACAGCTCAGTATGCCTGTAATCTATCTGCACATTAAACATGTCTTCACTGGCAAGATGTTTTATCAACTGAGACACACACACTGTCCTACAGCTCAGTATGCCTGTAATCTATCTGCACATTAAACATGTCTTCACTGGCAAGATGTTTTATCAACTGAGACACACACACTGTCCTACAGCTCAGTATGCCTGTAATCTATCTGCACATTAAACATGTCTTCACTGGCAAGATGTTTTATCAACTGAGACACACACTGTCCTACAGCTCAGTATGCCTGTAATCTATCTGCACATTAAACATGTCTTCACTGGCAAGATGTTTTATCAACTGAGACACACACTGTCCTACAGCTCAGTATGCCTGTAATCTATCTGCACATTAAACATGTCTTCACTGGCAAGATGTTTTATCAACTGAGACACACACACTGTCCTACAGCTCAGTATGCCTGTAATCTATCTGCACATTAAACATGTCTTCACTGGCAAGATGTTTTATCAACTGAGACACACACTGTCCTACAGCTCAGTATGCCTGTAATCTATCTGCACATTAAACATGTCTTCACTGGCAAGATGTTTTATCAACTGAGACACACACTGTCCTACAGCTCAGTATGCCTGTAATCTATCTGCACATTAAACATGTCTTCACTGGCAAGATGTTTTATCAACTGAGACACACACACTGTCCTACAGCTCAGTATGCCTGTAATCTATCTGCACATTAAACATGTCTTCACTGGCAAGATGTTTTATCAACTGAGACACACACTGTCCTACAGCTCAGTATGCCTGTAATCTATCTGCACATTAAACATGTCTTCACTGGCAAGATGTTTTATCAACTGAGACACACACACAGTCCAACAGCTTTTATGACTGTAACTTACCTGCACCTCAACGATATCTTCGGAAGAATGGCGTTTTATCAACCAAGAGACAGACACACAAACACAATGTCCTACAGCTCAGTATGACCGTAACTTACCTGCACCTCAACGATATCTTCGGAAGAATGGCGTTTTATCAACCAAGAGACAGACACACAAACACAATGTCCTACAGCTCAGTATGACCGTAACTTACCTGCACCTCAACGATATCTTCGGAAGAATGGCGTTTTATCAACCAAGAGACAGACACACAAACACAATGTCCTACAGCTCAGTATGACCGTAACTTACCTGCACACCTCAACGATATCTTCGGAAGAATGGCGTTTTATCAACCAAGAGACAGACACACAAACACAATGTCCTACAGCTCAGTATGACCGTAACTTACCTGAACCCCAAAGATGTCTTCGGAAGAATGACGTTTTATCAGAGACCACTCGGACTGCTTGCCCTGTAGTATGTTGGTTGCCATCGCCATTTCTCCACACGTTATGTCAGCACCATATTTTTTGCATAATCTTCGGAATGGTAGATTGCCCACCTTTAAAAGACAAGATCAAGTCTTAAATGCTGAAAACTGGCAAGTTATAGTATTATTGTGTTAACCACATGGATGAAGAGGTAACATTTATAAATTCATAAATATACAATGTGCACATTCCGGTTGATAGAGACTAAAGAGATTAGCTTATAGAGACTTAAAATGCATGAACAGAGCAGAATCTTGAGCATTTTAAACAAAGCTAGACATTTTCGCTATAGCAATGTCTATGTTTTACTTGCTAGGATGGATAAAAGTGATAATGGATACAAACATACTTAAGTTGACTTGTTTTTTCTTCTTCTTTCTTTCTTGTTTTTTTTTGGGGGGGGGGGGGGGAATATCATGTGACTCAGTATTCTAAGAGATAAATTACATATCTGATACATATCACAATCTCTTTCATTATTACACCATACATACCACAATGGAGTCTTTCAATAGATTAATATAAAAATAGTGAAAAAGCACCACCCAACAACATTTCCTGTTTTAACTGTAATTTGTAGGACAAATACCAGTATACTTACTGTTGTTAAAGGTGCCAAGTAGAGTTTCTTAGCAAAGTCTATCTGCAAATAATAACGAAATGCTTAATTATTAAGCTCATGAAAACAACCACACACATCATAGTAGAACAAATGCAAGTAAACAAACCTGGTAAGTGGTATGTAACTAAGTATGTTTTACACAGTACATTTAGATGGTTGTTTAACACAGAAAAAAATACCAAAGAGCACTTCAAAATGCACAAAAGAGAAAACAATGGTATCACCAGCAGCTTACCAGCTGAGAATTATAAATGATATGGTGATTCAAGCAGTAAGTTGGCCAAAACTTTCTGGCTACTGTTTACAATATGGTCAACTTCATCACACTGTATATGTGGTGGCACCATGTGCCTGATACACTGAGCCGTCTATGTTAGACCCACAGTCTCCTACTTTGGAACTTAATAAACAATATATGGTCGCAACTGGAAAACTTTCACCAGATGTACTAAATTCAGGTTTTTAAAAATGTGCGTTTAACAGCAAATATTTTAACGTACCGGTCTTTACCCAAAGAACATTTAGTGACAGTTTGTAATTGATTTAAAAAATTGATTAGCAACTTCTGTTTAACATTTTAAAATTGTGTAGAAATTTCTCTAACTTGCATATATACATTAACTTGTGGCACGATACAGAACAAAATGTTTTTTCTTACCATATAAATTGCTGTATATCTCTTTTACCAACTTTTAGTCACAATTTTTTTAAAATGCCTAATTCTGTGAAAATATGTTTGCAAATTAACGTAAGCCAATGCATTAGATTGTAACTTGAAAGAAAAGCATGAGCAAGAAAAAAATCAATAAGAAATTAAAACAATCTAAGTTAAAAATCTGTATTTCAGCTTTAAGGAAGTTTGTTTTGTTTAATGACACCAGAAGAGCACATTGATTTATTAATCATCGGCTATTGGATGTCAAACATTTGGTAATTCTGACACGTAATCTTGGATAGGAAACCCGCTATATTTCTCCATTAGTAGTAAGGGATCTTTTATATACACCATCCCACAGACAGGATAACACACGGTTTCACTGGCTGGAACTTGAAATAGCTCAATAGGCCCACTGACGGGGATCGATCCTGGACTGATCACGTATAACGTGAGCGCTGTACCACTGAGCTATGTCCCGTCCCCTTTAGCTTTAAGGATAGTATAATTTAGTTTTTTCTACTGCCTTGTAAAAGTATATTTATGAGTACCACAACACAAAAAAATAACTACACAGCACACATATTAAAGTTAAATATACTGCCAACAAGTTTTATGTTTGTAACAAACCGTTTTCTTTTCCGAAGGACGTAACTTGATCACATCTTCGTTGGTAATGCATCCCACAGGCTTTCCTGCAATCTGTCCGATGTTTTGATTTTTCAAGTCGACCACCGACAAACATCTCAGGTGTCCGTCGTCCCACTTCACCTCCCACAGACCACTCTGAACCTTCTCGTCAACCGTCATGCACTGAAAGTTCTTCGAAATAACCAAATCGGCTTTGTCGAAGTTGTACTTCTTCTTCCACAGCAGCTTCTGCAGGTCTTTCGTTAATGTATTCAGTGTCTGATCTTTCAGCGACGTTTTCTCAAACAGTTCCTCATTGACGATGTTTTTATAATTTTCGTCTAAATGACAGCTGGAAAACCTACACCGAACTCCACAGGGACACTTGCCGTAAGTCTTAAACATGTAACAGTCGTCGGAAATGTCTGGTATTTTGGAGCTTACAAACTTGGCAACATCGTGCTGAAATTTGCACGAGTCGCCATATGCACAAGGTTCTTCTTTGACGATTGCTGGACACATTTTATCTGCTGGCTCTACGCGTTTGTTGCGTGGTCTGCTTTTATTGCAACCTTTCAGTTTCTGTTTCTTGGCCAATGGTTCCCCATCTGTAGCTGATTCAACTTGTACTTGCGGTTGCACAGCTTGTTTTGTGGCTATGTATCTAAAAAAAATAAAAAAATCAGTTTACAAGAAATAAGATTACTGTCAATTTTAAAACATCTATTCAGGACTTCGCAAATTTTATAAAAATTCACTAGCTATAGTGAAAAAAACCCAACTAGCCCTACTTCTGTATCTACCGTACATTTGTACTTTTAATAACACTAAAAATTAAAAACAATACTCAACTATGGCCAAAATACCGTATAATCACTATACTACTGATCAATTAACATGTAATTTGTAACATGTTTATTTGTGTCAATAACAATGACTATTCCCAATAAATTACAGGTGTTATATTTCACTTTGTGTACAACTGCTATGCACCTACTCAAGGCGACAAGGGGCATGTGTCAAGAGACATTGTAATTATTACTTTATAGCTGGTGGGTCCACTGCATCATCTCCCCTATGCATACACGGTTTGAAAATTTGTAATTTTGTTGGCAGTGGTATATAAAAGAAACTGCACCCTCTGCCCCTCCACCCTCATTAATTTATTAATTTAAGAAAAGAAATTCTGGCCCAGTGTTTCTGCCAGAAATAAATTTTTGGGTATGGCGCTATTGAATTGAATGCAACCACAGTTGACAGCGGGTATGGGGGACCTCCCCCAGAAAAAAAAAAGGGTTACGTTTAGGGTTGGGGTTAAAAAAATCATTGAGTACTGATAATTAAGAGTAATTAATTTTGTCAAACGGTTGACTTACAAAAATAAAATAGGCAAAAACATTTGGGTATGGCGCCATACCTGTTTTACCCGCTGGCAGAAAGCCTGTGGCCCTAATAATAATAAAACTGCAAAACAAGGACTTTTATAGTAAGTAGCTGAAACAATTATAAAAAAAAGAAATAAAAAACCCTGAAAAAACAAAGCTGACATACTGTCTCTTGATACAAGCGTAGCCTGGTTTTACTGGGATCAGAGAGATGATGCCTTTGCTGTTTGTATCACCCAGTATCTTCACTGTGCTGACATCGGCTTCCTTCGCAGTTGCCTCCTCCTTTATGGGCGCTACTTCATCGCCTTTGTTTCCAACAGAATGTAATTCTGTTGCAGCATCCATCTTTTAAAAATCAAAATGTGCTACAAAACAAAAAATAGTGTGAAAAGTTTTAAAGGGACTTACCCTACTTTTTAAACACTAAGGCATATTTTTTACTATTATAACCGTTTTTGATAACTGAAATCATACTTTACTTAGATTATATGGTTTAGATTATCAATTTCCGTACATCCTGGTCATCCTGGTGTTTTAATATCACAAAATGCATTTCTCATATTTTTAAAAATGCGTCCGAGAAGTAACAGTTACGGAGTCGAGTGTTAGTCTATTTTTAGAAGTTATTTCACCATTTCAAAATCATACTCATATTTTACTCAATTGTAATGATATCCAAATGTGTTACAGGTTTGTAGATTAACTAAACTTATTGTTAATTTTCAAAGGTTGTAACTAGGGTCTGTCCTTTTAACAGGCATCGAAATAAGTCGAGAATGGTCGTTCAGGTTACTGGGAGGTTACCGCGTGTAAGAAAATTCAACGTAACGGTAGTTTCATTTCCGAATGTAAACCAGGCAATGCATTCCTGACTTCTGTGTTTCATTTTCTTGTAAGGAATTGCATTGATGTTCGCACGCACTTGTGCAATTGCAAGCAATTATAGTCATTTTGCGTATAGTCATTTACTTCCGCATTTCGTTTTCTGGTACGAAATTGCACCAGTGTTCGTGCGCACCTGTGTAATTGCAAGCAATCTCGGCAATCCGCATGTAAGCAGCACCTACTAGATAAATCTACTTCCGGATTTCGTTTCTCGTACCGATGTTCGCGCGCACCGATACAGTTTCAGAATGTCCACATTAAAAGTAGTAGTAACAGGAATTCAATTCTAACTTTCATATAGTTGTGGTAACCTAGTGGTAACCTATAGGTTACCCGACTATATTTTGTGGTAACCTGTAAATGGGTTACCAGACACAATGCTTATTTCGATGCCTGTTTTAAAAGAAGTAGATTAAAAGAAAAATACAATTTATTTTGACTCCAAATACTGGTTAAGTGTAATGAAGCTTCCATAAATGCTATGAAAAATATTCAAATGAATATGCAACATGTATTTCAACTTTAATAACAATACCAAAACTGGAAAAGAGAGCACCATGTCCTCAGTTGTGAAAGTATGTTACCAAAAATGTTTAATTCCTGGGTCAGCCTATTTCCAGTCCAGAGCCCGAAAGTAACCCGGAGACAAAAACAAAACCTGTATGTTAATGCCGAGGTGTATACTGTACATATCTGGCACATGCACCTCAACATGGTGTCTTCAAATATGATTTTAAAAATATGTAAGAAAAATGGTTTTTAGAGGCTGTACGACACAAAAAGGTTACCCAACACCTATGTGTTAATAAGCCATAATTAGGGCTACATGAATAACTTAAACCTATTTTTAACCAATTACATTCGATGTCATATACATGGAAAGAGTCAAGTCTGTAGTGTGCATTTAAAACAATGTAAAGGGCCTCTTATTCAAGGATTTATTTTTCAAATGACTTCATCTACAAGGTTCAACTGTTGTCAGTGATTAGTACACACAAATAGTTTTCGTGGATCTTATCTAATGCCTTGTCTATAGCCACTCCCGAGGAAATCCGTTACTGGAAATTTCATCCCTCTTGCATCACTACAAAGTTTATTTCATCCCTGTAGCATAGGCACAAAGAAGACTGCCACTCCCAGACCAAAAAATATTTTTTGTTTGGTACTTTTTTTAACATATACTCTTCAAAAGAAGAAACGCAAAACCACATTGTCGTAACATTTGGAGAATTGATTTAATTATTGAATGGTGAGACCGATAATTACCAAATGTTGCAGGATTGTTCACAATTCACTCTAGTCCATTGTGAGTAAGTGATAGGACACACCACCAAGGTCAAGGTCATCTGGAGTCAATACCGGGTGTGGCCTCCGCGTGTGTTGACAACTGCCTGGCACCGCCTGCCCATTGAAGCAACCAGAGTACGGATGACGTCCCGGGGGATGGTGGCCCACTCGGCCTGCAAGGCTGCTGCCAGCTCGGGCAGGGTCTGGGGCTGTGGTTGTCGCTGTCGGAGGCGTCGGTCCAACTCGTCCCATAGATGCTCAATTGGGTTCAAATCCGGTGATGTTGATGGCCAAGGAAGGACATTAATGTTGTTGTTCTGTAGGAAAGCCGTTGTGATACGTGCTGTGTGAGGCCTGGCGTTGTCATGTTGGAACACTGCGTTGGCGTTGGCCATAACTGGAACGATGTGTGGCCGGAGGATCTGGTCAATGTAGCCCTGTGCATTCAGGTTGCCCTGCACGTGGACCAGGTCAGTTCTGCCAGTGTGTGAGATGGCTGCCCACACCATGACACTACCCCCGCCGAATCTGTCCACTTCCTGCACGCAGTTTGCCGCATAACGTTCACCACGACGCCTATACACGCGACATCATCCATCATGACGTCGGAGCAGAAATCGGGACTTGTCACTGAACCACACCTGTCTCCATCGCAGTTGAGGCCATTGTCGATGAATCTGGCACCACTGCAGTCGGAGTCGACGGTGTTGTGGTGTTAAGATGACACCTCGAACTGGACGTCTGGCACGAATTCCTACCTCACGTAGGCGGTTCCGTACGGTCTGGTCGGATATCCTGCGCAAACCTGGTATTGCTGCGGCTGTGGAGGTGGCAGTAGTCAATCGTTCCCGAAGGTGGCGTACCCGGATGTAGCGGTCCTGCCCGGGGGTAGTGACCCGTGGTCGACCGGATCTAGGGAGGTCACGTGTTGATCCATGTTGCTGGTAACGGTCCCACAGTCTGGAGATGGTGCTTGGGGACACATGGAATGCCCTGGCAACGGCCGTTCTGGATTCGCCTGCATCTAGTCGGCCGATGGCATTGTTTCTCTGCGGTTCACTGAGACGTGGCATGTCCTGGATTGTCAACTGTCGGCCAGATACAGAGGCCAGGCAAGCGAACACCCTGCACTTTTATACTGTCGGTGTTCATGTTGCACGTGCAGACAACGCACGTGCAGTGGTGACATGGTTTTCACGTGGCTGCGTTTTTGCGAATATTCACATTTTGGAACTTTATTGTACAGTAGCTGCGTTTTATCGAATGTAACCGTGGGAATGTGTTTGGGACATGCAATGACCTTATATTCACAAAGCATGAACCGGTAGGAAACATATAATCGGAGTTATAACCCATTTGTACCCTTTTGCGTTTCTTTTTTTGAAGAGTATATTTAAATACATCGCACTGAGATGTATCCTCATACCAAATCCCATGTATGTATATGCCATATCAGGGGTGCACAAATGTGAAATTGTGGTAGTTGCCCAGTGGGCAACCAGTAGCTGAAGTTTGGTTGCCCAACATCATCTCTTGGTTGCCCACATATTTCATAAAAAGTTTTAAGAATATAATTTTGAACTGTTATTAAAATGAAACTGAAATGTAAAATGTTTTTATTATTATCATTACTTATCAGTTTAGTTTTATTCCTTTATTAACATTATTTATCTACAGCTCATCTTTCGCTTAGGCTGAAAAAAAGTTTGTTTTCTTTAACGACACCACTGTAATACATTGATTAATTAATCATCGGCTACTGGATGTCAAACATTTTGTAATTCTGACTCGTAGTCATCAGAGGAAACCCGCTACATTTTTCCTAATGCAGCAAGGGATCTTTTATATGCACTTTCCCACAGACAGGAAGGCACATACTACAGCCTATGTCCGGTTGTTGTGCAATGGTTGGAACGAGAAAAAACCCAATCAGCTGAATGGATCCATAGAGGTGGTTCGATCTCGCGTGGGCTGTCACAGTCATAATACTTTGATGAACTCAGGGATCATAATGAAAATGTTTTAGCCAAAATTGTTTTGTGTAGTACTGTATAGAGTATTTATATATGAATATGAAAATGCATCTTTTTCAGCTAATTATGTACAAACTGGAATACATCTGAATAACAAAATTATCCCCAATCAAAATCAAAGACAGCAATGGGGGCAGGGGCAGTTAATATATTACTTTGATTTTTCAGTGGGTGAGGGGAGATATGCAGAGTTGGAAGCCAATGCCCTCTGCAAACACACCCCAAATTCTAAGGCCTTTGGCAGTAATACAAATCTGAGAGCCAGATCTTCTTCTTTTTTCAAACGGTGCTCATTATTTCTGTAAAATAGCAATCTTTATTTTGGTTTGAACTGCTTTTAATTCTATTTTAAAGTAACCCATCTATTCCACCCCCCAACAATTTCGTAATTTGCGCCATTTTGTTGATTTCCGCATCGTGTTAAATGTTTGTTGTTGACTTCAGCTTGTAAAATACGTAGCCAAAGAATGCTGACTTCACGTTATGACAACTATCCATTTACGTCAAAATGTTTTGATTAAAAAGATAATGACTTCAAATTTACGGTCTTTTTAAAATCTAGCTAACTTATAAGATGTCACCTCACAGTCAACAAATTTATATAATATTTTATCTAACAAATATCATGGTTATTTTTAACTAATTGTATTCAGTGTACATTTAACCGCAATTTGTATAAATACTGCATGTTCCTTTCCCGCGATCGCGAAATGCATGAGTGCAAAATTAACAAAGACAACGGAAATAAACAAACGAAACAGCAATTAAGTATTCATTGATGCGAACAACTATTTGGTGGTGTTTTGTTTTTTTCTCTCTCTCACAAATTTACATCAAGATTTACTTGCGTGTAATCGTATTGTTTAATGTCCGCACAAATGTCTTTTGACACGTGCAACAGTCTCGGCTGACTGTCGAGCGTGACCTATATGCACACTGAGAACAGCCAACGAACGTTTTCCTAACGTTTGCCAACTATATGATTGGTTCCCGACGTGGACACTGGGTTTAATGTGAAGCGCATAAGCCAGTTTAGCGGACGTTTTTGTTTTGCTCGGTCTAGCTGAACTCGGCCCTAGCCTACTTGTCTTTGGCCCTGAACTAGCATGTGTATTGAAACTGACACACAATTTCGGTCTGTTTTTATTACTTTGGCTCAAAGACTTTACAAAGTTAAAATAACACGCTACAGATTTTTCAGACTTTTCTTTCATACATGTTGCCGTTAAAATTAATAACTGTGATTATTAAAATAAGCAAACATTGTTATGCTGAATTCTCGTTACCAGTCGCGAGATCCCTGTTAATATTTGGTGTTAGGTGTCGGATAGATTATGTAACCGCGATTGTTCACATCGGAAAATAGAAAATGGCTTAGCCAAATTTTTAGCTTAGAACTGGATGGTTGTTGTAGTTTGTGGCCTTTCACATGTCTTGTGCCCTTTGCCAATAGCCACCATTCTGAAACGTATCTGTCTCCATTGAACTCGTCAAAATCATGCACGGTGGACGCTGAGTGGATGGCAGCGTTAGGGTGGATATTTATATCGCCTGTTAGTCAAGTTGTCAGTTTTGATACTTTTGAATTGCTCGTGACTTTCCGAGTGTCGTGAAGTTTTGTTTTTTATTTTACTTGTTTTATGATTTTTTTTGGTTGCCCGTCAAGCAACTGTTTGACAAAGAATGGTTGCCCGCAACATATTTTGGTTGTCCCGGGCGCGCGGACAACCGATTTGTGCACCCCTGCATATTTAATCACTTAATTGACGGTTATTTGTTATGTATGCCCTAAAGATGAAATATGTAATTTTTCCTACATTAATTTTTTTAACATATTTGAATGCCAAATATGAACAATATACACCTCGGCATTAACATACAGGTTCTGTTTTCGTCTCCAGGTTACTTTCGGGTTCTGGCCTGGAAATAGGTCGACCGTAATTCCTTGATTCAATATATTATTCAATTTATTGTGTGTGAGCGGCTTGCGGTGAACTCACATGGAACACTTACTCGTATGGGGGAAAATGCAGTGAACTCGTATGGAAGACTTACTCGTGTGGGGGAAAATAAAGTGAACTCTTATGGAAATTACAAACTGATATATCCAATACTGTATAGCAACTTGTGTGTAGTTTTTATGCAGAGTTCGACAAATCCGCTAGCCTGACGTACGGGGCTAGTGGTTTTTAAGTTCGGGCTAGTGAGAAACGCAAAACATGCATGCATTGTTTACGGTTTCTGTCACAGGAAATAAGTCTAATGACATGCGTGTTTTGACTGGCTGGGCAAGTCACGTGGTTAATCTTGCACATAATGGTTTAGGCTAAGAAACTCTAATTTAATTTTTATTTTCGATATCAAATTATACATGTTTATAGTAATTAAATTGCACTAAATATCTATATATTGTAATATCAAGAACTGTAAAGTACACAGTTGTAACTGATAGGTGACCATGGGTAACACGAAAATAGGTGACTGCCGTTGACGCACAAACTGCAGTTGACACGCAAATAGTTGAGTGAAGGTGACATAAATAAGAAGCATGTATACAAAACAAGTGTTAAAATACACATTTAAGAGAAATATCAAAGTATATCTGCATATCCAAATAATAGACAATACTTATAATTAAATTTGAATGATACATGCTAATAATAACACTAAAACGTCATGCTTTATTTTGAATTATTTTTTATCCATAAATAATAACGCTCATTAAGACAACTTGCCCATATAAAATGACGTCCCCTGATGACGTAATTTTTACGTTCATCGAAAAATTAACAAACTCCCGTTGCTACATCTGGACCAATCGGATGACGTTACATTGTAATGAATGTAACAGAAATTTAATTATTACTACACCAATCCTACGTTTGACGTCAAATACCTTTACATCAATCATTTTCGAGTTAACTGATAAAAAAAAATCCACATATTAATCACTAATACACATACTACAGAAAGAAATCCAACAGCACCCACATTCAGCTACGCTTCGTGACACTCCGTCGCCATAATTACAAAGCTCGGCGATCTATTTTGAGACGTAGATCACGTGATCGCCTACTGGGCGATTCTGCCTTGTGCAGCAGTTACAGGGGCCGTCTCGTACCAACCGACGTTACAACATGGATTAGTTTCGTTTTGTGTTTCTGCGATGGAATGTGCATGCTGTAAAGAACGTTTCGAGGATAAAAGTGGACGGTTGCGTAGAACAGGAATTTGTACAAAATTCAAAGGTGCTGCACAGACATTAAGTGATGTTTTTGATGTAACTGTCACTCCCGAAAAAGAATTATTCGTCGGTCTCCAATGTAGTTTGACGATTCATTCCTTGGACACAAAAAAACAACCAATTGTCAACTGTGGAGATAAAATTTAGAAAAGTTAAAAAACCCAGGCTCATACATAGCCACAAAACTGCCAGCCACCCCAAATGCCCGACAAACACCAAAGCGACAGAGAGTGGTACACACGCCAAGCAGGCATACCAGTCGTAGATCAAAGACTTTTTCACCTGGAGATCCATTGCTAATGTAGCGGGTTTCATCTCCAATACTCATGTCAGAGTTACCAAATGTTTGACATCCAATAGCTAGTGATTAATAAATCAATGTGCTCTAGTGGTGTCGTTGAACAAAACAAATTTCATTATTTTTTAGTTTGATCTGAATAGCAAAACAACTATAATTATTTTGCAAAATAAGTTTTAAAGATCGAATGAGCTATGCACCGATTCAATTTTGATTTTGCAGTAACAAGCATTGCCATCCGGCCCCTTAACGCCTCGGAACACATCTTATGATACCCCATATCCCCTCAAGAGCGTTACGTAATTGTTGAAAAATTCCAAATGGAATCAATAATCTGTAATTGTTTTGGTTTAATGACGTAATTAAATCCAAATTCATCCAAAACGGCATTAGCCAACTCTTCCATGTTGTAACGTCGCTTGGTATGAGATGGCCCCTGTAACTGCTGCACAAGGCGGAATCATCCAGTAGGCGATCACGTGATCTACGTCTCAAAATAGATCGCCGAGTTTTGTAATTATGGCGACGGAGTGTCACGAAACGTAGCTGAATGTGGGTGCTGTCGGATTTCTTTCTGTAGTATGTGTATTAGTGATTAATATGTGGATTTTTTTTTTATCAGTTAACTCGAAAATGATCGATGTAAAGGTATTCGATGTCAAACATAGGATTGGTGTGGTATTAGAGCGGGAATCTTTGCCAACTTTTTGGTTGTCAGGAATTGCCAAAAAAAATACATAGGTTGGTCTCTGACTGTAATGAGAGCGTATAACTGAACTGTCTAAATGTCCGTCTAGCTCTCTTAGTCATGTACTCAGGCTATGTGTACACCTGCACTGTGTTTACATCTAGGTTTAAGTACTTGTAACTATTTCAAGCTTTCTTTATTATTTAAATGAATAATGAAATGATCAGTAACTCAGCAAAAAAATTAATATTTTGTGTATAAATGGTGCCAATTTGATTTTTTTTTTTTTTTTTTTTGTGGCGATATAAAACGAGTGTCGATGTCATTCTGTACGATCATGTTTCTTTAAATATATTGTATGTACATGTTGATGAGACTTTGAACAGCCTTGAAGTTAGCAAAAACCAAAAGAGTCCCTGCCTTGAGGATATATGGGCCATGGCTAGTGTGTAAGGGTTGAGGTGAGGGAGGCCTATTTGCCACCAGTTCATCATAATAAAATTAGACGCCATTTACATTTCACTGACTTATTCATGTCCATTAAATGATTAATGACTCATAACAGATGATGCACGAGTATAAATTTAACTCACATCTGTAAATTCAGATTATAACGCTTGCAGGTTTACATTAAAATTCGACTTCCCAGCCTCATGAGGTCAAAAGTCGTGTCATTTCCTGTTTACGACTTACTTATTTTGTTGAACTTTTAAGTTACTTTATTACTTGATAACGTATATACATATGCTCTAATAATACCAATACGGAGAAGAATTCAGATAGTATCAACATAGTATTATATTTTTTTTTAGGAAAAAAGTATTCGAAATACGACATCAACCTAGCTCATTCGGCGGTAAACGTTTTTTTTTTTTTTTTTTTTAAATCGGCGAGGAAAAGTAGTTTGTTTTATTTAACGACGCCACTAGAGGACATTGATTTTTTATCTTATCATCGGCTATTGGACGTCAAACATATGGTCATTCTGACACTGTTTTTAGAGGAAACCCGCTGTCGCCACATAGGCTACTCTTTTTACGACAGGCAGCAAGGGATCTTTTATTTGCGCTTCCCACAGGCAGGATAGCACAAACCATGGACTTTGTTGAACCAGTTATGGATCACTGGTCGGTGCAAGTGGTTTACACCTACCCACTGAGCCTTGCGGAGCACTCACTCAGGGTTTGGAGTCGGTATCTGGATTAAAAATCCCATGCCTCGACTGGGATCCGAACCCAGTACCTACCAGCTTGTAGACCGATGGCCTGCCACGACGCCACCGAGATCGGCGAGGAGTTCCGAACGACAGTTAGCAATGTCTCGGCGATTCAGATCCCAATGTATCAAATCGTATTGTCACAAACGTTAACATTTACTACTAAAACTGATATTAAGCACTCGTTCCAACCAGTGTAACACGATTGGTATACCAAAGGCCGTGGTATGTGCTATCCTGTAAGTGGGATGGTGCATATAAATTAAAAGATCTCTTGCTACTAATGGAAAAATGTAGCGGGTTTTATATCTAACACTATATGTCGGAATTACCAAATGTTTGACATGATTAATAAATTAATGTGCTCTAGTGATGGTGTTAAAGAAAATAAACTTTTAAACTGATATGAAGTAGCGCAGTAGGCTATCAATACACCCAGGTAGAACATTAATTGAAAAAACAAAAAGAGTATGGAACCTCTAACATACCTGCAAAGAAATGGAGTTTGGGTGGGTCACTTTTAAGGGATTTGATTTATGTTGTTTTGTTTTGTTGGTTTTTGGTTGTTTGTTGTTTGTTTGTTTGTTTTTTGGGAGGGGGGGGGGGGGGGATTTAAGCAACTCCTATTTTTGCTGAAATTAAAAAATAAAATAGATGGCAGGAATTCCCTGCACTGATTTCAACCTCTTAACATGCACAAGAACTTTATAACAAATAAAAATGTATTTATTTATTTATTGGCATAGTGTTTGCAGAAATAATTAATGTCACATATTACTATAGTAATCCTTGTCGTAGCTATTTTCACTGTGAATATTTGAAATGCACCTCCAACCTTGACACGGAACTTTTGTTTTGGTATAATGCGGGGTGGCATTTAGCGTAGTCGACTGAGTCTCGGCTGAGGTGCTTGCGTCGCAGGATCAAACCACCTCGGTGGATCCATTCAACTGATTGTGTGTTTTTCTTGTTTCAACCAGTACACCACAATTATTGGTCAAAGGTATGTGGTATGTGTTTTCCTGACTTGGAAAGAGCATATAAACGATCCTTTGCTAATAGACAATTGTAGCGGGTTTCCTCTGACGACATCCAATAGCCAATGTGCTCTAGTGGTGTCGTTAAACAAACCAAACGTTTTTTATGGTATAATGCAAACTCCATAGAATAGGCCTTACTATTTAGGCTATACACGAGCCTAGTTTAGATGCTAAACTTACCGATAGTACGTCGTTACTAAAACATTCACACATAACGCTTTATATATATATATATATATATATATATTACATGCAAATATATATGAAGTCATTTTATACGAAGTCGAGTGCCATTTGCACATTTGGTCTTCGCATTAATTAATTAATTTTTTAAAATACGTTTTGTACATTGATCTAACCAACATTTTGAAAACACTGTGTGTGTGTGTGTGTGTGTGTGTGTGTGTGTGTGTGTATTTATGTATGTGTAGCATATGGATGCAGATATATGTATTAAATCTCTGTTGTTTACTGTTGTTATAATTAGTTCATATGTTTGCTTTCTCTTTCTTTTATTAAATGGGAATCTGTCCCCTTAACCAGTGTACTCATACAATGGTTGCAATAATGACTGTATTGTATTGTATTGTATTGTATTGTATTGTATTGTATTGTATCGTATCGTATCGTATCGTATTGTATTGTATTGTATTGTATTGTATTGTATTGATTACATTCCCGTTTATACGGATAGATCACTGGATAGCAATTCCATGGCTTGTGCTACAGTTTCCCCCCATCAGAAACAATAATCTTCATGAGAGTGTCTCATTCAGCATCTGGATTGTTGTTTTCTTCTCTGCAGAAAACTTGGCAATCATTAAAGCTTTGGGACAAATTATGGATTTCTATGTCATCCAAATATATAAATTATTTTGCAAACTCAAATCGTGTGTTCAAACTTTACATAATTTGAAGTTAGAATATTCCTCAATTTGAATTTTGATACGAAACTATGTCTAGTAATCGTTTGCCAATCAGGATATTATATTTTGTTTGGTGCCCAGCCATACTGGCATCAACCGGGCAGTGGAAATGCATGCATTAAAAGTTTGTTTTGTTTAACGACACCGCTAGAGCACGTTGATTTATTATTTATCATCGGCTATTGGATGTCAAACATTTGGTAATTTTGACATATAGTTTTAGAGAGGAATCCCGCTACATTTTTTCATTAGTAGCAAGGGATTTTTTTATATGCACCATCCCATAGACAGAATAACACATACCACGGCCTTTGATAAACCAGTCGTGGTGAACTGGCTGGAGCGAGAAATAGTCCAATAGACCCACCGATGGGGATCGATCCCAGACCGGCCGCGCATCAAGCTAGCGCTTTACTGCTGGGCTACGTTCCGCCCCCAGGCATACATAACTGCCAAATCTCCTTTGAATTTGCCCCTGCACGTGCTGTAACCTCACCGTGGTGCAGGGGTGTAACATTCTCTTTGAGAATGGCCAACACAGTACAAATTGAAATTTTGAGTAAAAGTCAGTATCTGTCTGTGATATTTGTATCTTTGCACAGTTCTTTACACTGTTTTTATTTAAATCTTGAATTTTTATATTGATGTTGATCATCACCGTATTTGTTTGCATTACCATAGTTTGACACCCAGTGGTCGATGTATTTTTCGTGCTGGGTTGTCGGTAAACATTCATTCATTCATTGCTTTGGATTTGTATTGCTTCATGTCAGGGTTGTTGTGCCTTACGCTGATCTAAAACATAATATTAATCAATCTTTTCAACTTGACAAGATGACTGAAAAGTTACGGTGCGGTTACAAACAAGCTTCATTTTATCCAGGTAGTCCCGGGAGAGTGGCAGTCCTCTTATAGGCGTTACAGGTAAACTAAAGTTATCTTATGTCGCGCTCGCATCGGTCATACATACTGGGTTCATAACGTTTCCAGTGGTGGAGTGTAACCATCTTGGATCGACATGGAGAGATATATTTGATTGACGAACTGTGATAGAATCGTTTCAATTCCACCCTAAACATATTTTGAAATTTTTACGATATCTTGATTTTTAATCGAAATTTTTATGATATATATATATACATTTATTTATTGATGAGCTGCATTCATATAAATAGTAAGCACCGTGGTCCAGTGGATATGCTGCTGGTTCAAATCCCGTCAAAGCTGGCTCACATTATCATTCAGCGTTCTCATCTACCACCCTCTATCATTCTAGTAGGTGCTTACAGGTGCCCTGTAACAATGCCAGAAGTAACTACTGAACATTCTCCGAAATGGTCAGACTAGCCCACACTTAAAGCTGCTAGGAAATGGCAGGTGTGTGGTGCGGATAGCCACAAGAGACAAACACCTGTCCCGATTAGAGAGACATGGCTGGGAAGTGGAGGTGGACAGCGAAAAAAAAAAAAAAGATAGGAAGAGTTGCTAGATTAGAAATAAATGAGATGAAATTCAAAGGAAAAAAAAAAATGGCAGTGGATACAGAAATAAAATAATAATAACAATAAAACGTCATATATGTATTTTGTGTACTGGGGTGTGAAACATATCCTTCATTCATTACTCTTTATATTATGGATGCGCATTTTTATCGGCATACCGATATACATTGTATTATGATTCATAAAGTAGATATATTTAGACTTGCATGAGAGAGTACTACATAATTTACAATCTAAGTAAAATTAGCTCCACTATTACATGTGGATCTAACAGCAGCCAGTTGGAGCTCATGTCCACCAATCAAAACCTTACTTGCAGAATCATGCCAGTGATTTAAAAATAATTTGAAAACATTCCGAATTATCCTGAGGGTATACGACATGTTTCGTGTGAATTACGAATGCCTTAAAACATGTTTTATTTTATAAAATAAATAATTTGTAATGTAAAACTGAAGACTGATTTAGTTTAGTTTTTTTAATAAATAAAAAAATAAGTTTTAATGTAAAATTGAAGACTGATAACCCATCCCGTACGTATTGGTATGGTTCGCTGTACTGCGGCCACTAAAATAGACTCGCCCTATATTTTTAGAATTTGTATGCTCCCAAATAACGTTACAAACGGCGAAGTGTGATTGGTTAATATTTAAATTATTATTTACAGACGAAATGTTACCTGGACATTGGAGACTACGCAGTGTTGTTATCTTATTAAAATTAGTTCTACTGGTCTAAATAAGACATTCGTAATTAAAATAAAACATCGTATACCCTCAGGATAATTCGGAATATTTTCAACTGGCTGCTGTTAGATCCACATGTAATAGTGGAGCTAATTTTAATTAGATTGCATAATTTATGAAATTAGTTTACGGGAATTGTTTTATTCCCCTTCGAATATTACAATTTATTTATTACCCACAAAAAATTATTTCTAAAAAACCGTGATATATGATTGTAATCGCTTCATAATCGACGTTAATAACATTCAACGATGTCAATTACAGTGACGTGAAATGATGTCAATTTTAGAAACCGCGACCAGGTCAAGCTTGCAGCTGCTATAGCGACTCGTGATGTCAGAAGTGTGCCGTAACAGTATTCCAAGTGGGACGTAACAATTCGACGTCATCGTTTGGCGCATTACAACTTTATAGTAACGTCACCCAAATGAGTGATATAAACTAAGATCGATTACGGGTAATAAATAGAATATTAAACTCGCTACCATTTCGTATCATGTTTATATCCCTTGTGAAACTTATTTCACTCAGGACATAAACATGATACGAAACTGAAGCTCGTTTAATATCCTATAATTATTACGGTATACCTTATCTGTATCGGCCGATAGATAATTTCCGTATTTTATGTTCATTGCATTGATACAGGCCCACATTTTTGTGGGTGGGAGGGGGCATGGTGATTTTTGTCCGAATTTGCATTACTACAAAACAGCTATATATAGGGTTCTAAACGAATCACTGTGATTATTACATGGGTTGCAACTAATATAGTGCGTAGAAAGATGGAAATACATGGTGAAAAGTTGTCAAGACATTCTCCTTCGTTTTCGCCCGAATGCGACGATGTTCTCTAGTAGGCTACAGGGCAGTTAGTCCCTTACACTCCCCCCACCATCAATACTCTGTATTGTGCGCTTATGTGCATTGGCATAGCCCAAGGTATTATACTGAGGGGCACCCACATTGGTGTGCGTGCGTGCATGCGTGCGTGCGTGTGTGTGTGAACTACGCTCTCTGTGAGTCTTGATATGCAGCAGCATGAAAATATATAACACATTTTTTTTTTAAATAGTTGATTCTTTTCAGAATTCTGCATCTTAGTTTTGAAATGCTATTTAATATCAGTCATCACTGATTTTGCTTACATACGTTTGATGTTGCTTGAGTTTTTATGTTACTTATTATACGTTGGTCATTTGAGTTACTGTTAAACATATCTCGAAAAAAGCCTGTCAGCCTATTTTGTATTAAGTTTGTAGTTATTTGTTGTGTTGTACTGTATTATGTAGAATAGTCTGTATTTTCTAGATGCATATATATTTGCATGATGGCCGACATTTATAAGTGGGCATACGAACACTCTTTCTTGGTACATGCACTTGGATACTCTTTGAATCTCCATATATATCCAGACGCTAGTTTCAACATGTCATTATAACTACTGGGCCCACTTATTAAATGCGAGTTAATATCGTGCATATTGTGCCCCCCCCCAGTTTCAGAGTTGGGGGGCTAACGGGTGACGCAGACTTCCAATGGATAAATGTCTGGATAAAGAAGTTTTTAAATTTTAACTTCGTCCACCTAATGTAGTAAAATCACAAATTTCACAAAATCAAGGCGAACTGATCACTCTCCTGAAATGGTATGAGGCGAGCAAACACAAGGAATGTTACATAAAGATTATTTAAAATTTTATTTCAAGGCGATCAATTTACCGCTCTCAATCTCTTCGAAAACAGGCGAATGAAGAGAGAACCAAGAGTGATGACTCCCCTTTCATAGAAAAGACTGATATATGAGAAAATCGAGTTTATTATAAGCATAAATGAACATTGGGCACATTAGTCATGTAATACCACTAGACTAGATAGTGTCAGTTTTGAAACAAATATACTTATTATATTACTTTTAGGTAAAAGTAACCTCAGTGATGTGCCAATGAGTTAGCTGAAAGTCAAGATCAAGGATACAAAATTGAAACGTGAAAAAATGTTGTTTTACATTTTTGAGCTAATCTTTAAGAAACTTTATACACGTACTTCTTTTTAAAAAAAACCCTTTATTCTTTAAAAAATACTTTATGCACGGACTTCTTTAATAAACTTTATTTTTAACAAACTTTATGTACGTACTTCTTTAACAAACCTTATGCGTGTATTTCTTTAACAAACTGTATGCACGTACTTCTTAAACAAACTTTATTATGTACGTATGTACGTAATTCAAGAACAAAGAGGCAGTGTTAACAATGTTGACCGCCTGTGGATGACTACAAGTAGATTGATCGTCAAGGACATAATGCTTAATTCACAGGAGTCGGAAGATACCAGTAACTGGGGCGGGATTGGGGTTAGTTATAAATGTATATTGATTCGCCCTTCAGTATTCAGATTGGGTTGTTGTTGTTGTTGTTGGTGGTGGTGGTGGTCATGGTGGATATTTCCAACTTCATTTTCAAGGACATAACTTATTGTTATATAATGCACCAACTCATTACGAAAGGGGACACTCTTAATTAAAATAGCTTATGAACTACTTATTGTATCTTCCAGATTTAACATTTCCAATTCGAGCTATTTTGCATTTCAAAAGATCAGTCAAAATGCAAGGTATATAATGCAAAACATAATAATTATGCCAATCAAGTGGTTAATTATAATGCTAAAAAAATTTTGGCAGCAACATCCATGACGCTTATTTTCACACGCTTTGTACACCGATCACTAATTTCAAGTTTCCAGAAAATTCTGATATGACTATTTTTGTTTGTTTGAAGTACACTGAAATTCCTTATTTTCGTGGTCTATATATATATATATATATATATATATATATATATATATATATATATATATATATATATATATATATCATATAATATCTTACATTTTCAGTGCAATCAAAGTATGTGATATTTTTAAGATCACATACTTTAAGAATTTGATAACTTTGCAAATTAGATGTAAATTAATCGAGGTCACGGCACTAGGTTTATTGACATTTAAGCAAACGTACTTGTGTGACACTCCATAATTGACGTATGCATTCATAGTCATGGAATAAAAAAAATTCAATGGCAATTTGACACTGAAACCTGTCCAGCGTTCAGAAAACAAAAAAACGTTAAGCCCTAGTTTGTTTTGATGTAAGGACATCCAAAATGACGTCATTCGAGTTTGACGTCATTTCCATTCAAAAATACACCGCGCCACATATTCTTACGACATTTGAATATCTAGTAATGGCGGACTGGAATTAAAGTTGTGTGTACAGTTTACAAAAACACGTTGTATTAAGCTTGAGATTATATGATAAAGATATTATTACCCTCGTGTATTTCGGTATCGTCAATATCATACATTAGGAATAAAAATAATGTATTATGCCAGAGGCTCGCATAATACAATTTTTATTCCTAATATATGATATTGACGATACCGAAAAACACTCTGGTAATAGCCTCTCTTTATATATATATATATATATATATATATATATATATATATATACACATATATATATATATATATATATATACATATATATACATATATATATATATATATACATATATATACATATATATATATACATATATATACATACATATATATACATATGTAGTCGGAAACATCTTTCAATGGCAAAATTGAGAGGGCAAGCTTCTAGCACACACACACACACACACCGCTGACATTCAACCCACATTACTGACATTGTTTACAACTGTCGCAAATGAAAATAATGATAATGGATGATAAAAAGAATACACCCCTCGTGTCTTGTGATAGATATCATAATTTATCAGCACTCGGATTTGATACTTTTATCAACTCGTGCTGATAAATTATGATATCACAAGACACTCGGGGAGTATCCTCTATATATTGTAAATTAGGGGCTTTGGGAAAATAATGTGTATTTGAAAGAAATGCAAACCACTTTGAATAGGCTAGAATAGTTTTATCAATTAAAACGCTCCAGAACTCCTGAACTCTTGTTAATAGAAAACGGACAATTTCGGTGATGTCGTGATTAAGCTATCGGACATAAGGCTGGTAGGTACAGGGTTCGCAGCCTGGTACCGGTTCCCACCCAGAGCGAGTTTTAACGACTCAATGGATAGGTGTAAGACCACTACACCCTCTTCTCTCTCACTAACAAGTAACCCACTGTCCTTGACAAACAGCCCAGATAACTGTGGTGAATGCACAGGACAGCGTGCTTGAACATTAATTGGATATAAGCACAAAAATAAGTTGAAATGAATGTGTGTGTGTGCGTACGCGCGCGCGTATACATACGTTTTTGTGTGTCTGTATGTGTAAAAATGGTTTATAATTTGAAATCAACAATACCCATTTTAAAAAAGATATATATACAATCTACAATAAAATACATGGGGTTGATATCTTTCTCGATTTGTTTAGCATTGCAATACGTGCAGCTGTTTGAAACACTTCGTGCACACCGTCTTTCGTTTTTGCAGAACACGCCAAGAAAGCGCTGAAATGCAGATTGGTCGCCATCTTGCTTCCGTCCGACCCGGTTAGAGGTGCCCTCCCTGCTTTTGCCAGGTTGGCTATAACCGTTTTGTCGTGGATCAGGTCGCTTTTGTTTCCGACTAAAATGATGGGTACTTTGGGCATATAATGGTTGATTTCCGGTTTCCATTTTTCCGCCACATTCTGCAGGCTGTCCGGGGAGTCAAAGGCGAAGCAGACTAGAATTACGTGACTGTTTTGGTAGGACAGAGGGCGCAGTCTGTCGTAGTCTTCTTGTCCAGCGGTATCCCATAATTCGAGTTCCACCTGTAAGAATAATAAACGATGAAAACTATTTTCAAAAAACGAAAAGAGTTACCTTGTTTTAATTTATACATCTATACATAATACATATCGTTATGAAAGTGATATCGAAATATTTGATAAATTCGTGTTATTTTTACTATAGTAAATCACATTTATAAATTGCTTTGAAAGTATTGCAAAACACTGCACATTTTACACGCTCAAATACAATTAAAACAATTTGTATTATTATTGCACCACTCTTCCTTCTGTGACTCTCTCGTTCTTTAACACACACATACACACACATGCGCACGTGTGCGCAGTGACACGCACGCACACACACACACACACACACACACAAATGTTTACACGCACGCACGCACATGTACACACACACGGCGCCTCTATCTCCCCTCTATCTCCCCTTCTCTCTCTCTCTCTCTCTCTCTCTCTCTCTCTCTCTCTCTCTCTCTCTCTCTCTCACACACACACTTTTCGTGGATAAAATAGTACACATGTACATCCTATACAGGCACATAGACTAATATTAATTGTGAAACGACAGTTCTTAAGGTTTAACAATGATTTAAATGCTCTCTCCACACAACATACACATACACCTCGCGTGAGGCCTGCACTTCTTTCAACAAAGCCATTTGTTATTTAGGCAAGTTTTCTGTTCATGAGTTGCACCCACTCTCAAGTCAGAACAGAACAGAACAGAACAGAACTTTATTACACCCAGGCCGTTAGGCAATGGCATATGGGGAAATATGAATAATTACAAATAGTATATTTCGATTTATTAAAATAGGGATATCTGTGATATAATAATAAGGCATATCTAACTCGAGTGATGTGGTATATGTTGATATAAATAGCTATGATCTTTTAAACTTATCATTAATTTCTTTAATTAATTTGCTGACTTTTCTTAGGACACCTATTTTATTACTAAAGTACTAATCAAAATTATACCCAGGTGATTTTCCAGTCTTATATATTATTTATGAAAATCCCTGGAATAAAAACCATACAAATATGTCAGTATTATCATGACCTGTTGCGGTATTCAAACAACCGGTACAAAAAATTATTATAAATGACCTGTTATAGATAGAAATATGAGATGTATTTACAATTTTACTGCAAAACATATGTAATTTGAAACAGACTATAACACCCAGGTTGAAATTGATAGCAGAAATAATACATCTGTCCTTTCCAATACAATGAAGTTCAATATACTGCTTTGTCAGATTAAGATTTGAACAAATTATTTATTAGCACATTGATTATATGGATACAACAGAAGTCATTTGGCTGTTAGTAAATTTATATAATTATTTTAGTTATTTGATTTAATATGCTGTAGTGCTATGTATTCTTACACTTAGTACTTGTGATTTCACCTGTCAGGTGTAATCAAATATCAACCTGGGTGTTATAGTTCGTTTCAAATGACATGTTTTGCAGTAAAATTGTAAATACATCTCATATTTCTATCTATAACAGATCATTTATTGTCATTTTTTGTACCGGTTATTTGAATACCATAATAGGTCATAATAATACTGACACATGTTTATGGTTTTTATACCAGAGATTTTTATAAATAATATATAAGACTGGAAAATCACCTGGGTATAATTTTGATTAGTACTTTAGTCATTAACTCTTATAATTTTAGGGTACTGGGGTTCACATAATAATATTGTTTTAGGAGTGTTTTTCGAGATTTAGTAAAGAAGGCACAAGTGAATAGATAATGATATTCATCACCAATATCGTTAGAATCACAAAGTGTGCATAACCTATTTTCTACTGGTGTATTATTCCACCGTCCTATTTCAATCGGGAGGTAATGATTTGACGTTCTGAATTTAAGGATAATGATCCATAGTTTTTCAGGCATTATGGTGAGGTATTTTTCAAAAATTAGCTGATTTTTTAAAATTGTATAATTTTTTCCTCTAGACAATGATGCAATGTTATTGTTCCACGTTTAAAGGTACTGGTCATGCTGCCTCAATTTGATATATTCAAGAAGTTGTTGTTTTTTTGAAAATCTTCGAGACAACCATATATCCGTCATACCTAGGTTGTTAAATAATTGTTTGATATGTTGGATCCAAGTGTAGTTGTGTCCATTTACGGATGAGTCCTGTAACATAAATGCATGCAATAGAAAGGATAGTTTTGTTTGTTTTCCTGATACAACTGTGGCCCAGAAATGTATCATTCTTTGTTGAATAATTAGTTTAATCGGTCTACATCCTAGTTCTCCGTATAACATAAATATCGGTGTACCTTTTTTAACCGGGAGCAGGCGTCTCATGAAATTTATGTGTATGTTTTCAATGATGTCAATGTTTTCATAACCCCATAATTCACATCCATACAGAAGAATAGGTAATACTATTGTGTCAAACAATTTTATCTTACATTCTATTGATGGATTGTTATCTTTAGATTTAGATAAAACGAAATACATTGCTTTTGTCAAAATCCTGAACCCACCCCCTGATGGTAATTAAACATCTACTAGATAGTGTTGTGTTGTTTTTGTTACCTCTTTATTGTCAACGGTGATGGAGCTGATACTGTTTTCAAAAATTGTGGGCACGTACACCTTGGGGAAGTCGTTGTTGCAGAACACCGTCAAGAGGCACGTCTTTCCCGAGCCACCGTCACCGACGATAACCAGCTTAAACCTGTCCATGGCCGGTGAAAGTTCAATCCCCCAAACTGCTAGATATCTGGCCGCAAATACAGATTACTCGCAATGTCCGCATCCACTGTACATCCGATGAGATAACTTAGTGTATATCCGTCATTTGCAATGTAACGATGTATCTGTCAGTAACAAAAATACAATAAAATAAAATAAAGTTTGTTTTGTTTAACGACACCACTAAAGGACATTGATTTAGTAATCATCGACTATTGGATGTCAATTTTTTTGTAATTTTGACATAATCTTAGAGAGGAATGACGATACATTTTTCCATTAGTAGCAAGGGATCTTTTATATGCACCATCCCACGGACAGGACAGCACATACCACGGCCTTTGACATACCAGTCGTGGTGCACTGGCTGGAATAAAACAAACAAACAAAAATCAATTTGAACATCATATTAAAGCTTCAGTCTCGATTGGCCTACTATTTTATTTTTTTACCGAATAAAATGCATTTCTTTATTTTTACAGGTGTTATTTTTAACTCCAAACATGTCAGGATTTCCTTTTATAGGACTTCTACAGGTGAAATTGTCGGCACGACCGGTGTCGACATTAACGGAATATTAAATAGTCCATAGGGTGGCATAAAAAGAAAAAAAATCGAAACATTGGGGCAAAAATAACACTCCAAGGAATAAAGAAGTGTGTGTGTGTGTGTGTGTGTGTGTGTGTGTGTGTTCTAAAAAATATATGTTTCTATCAATACACTTTATAATAAACTGCTTTTGGGAAAAAATATCAATGTTCCGATTTTACTTACTTTTTCCGCTATTAAAACAAAAAATTAAAATTGAACTTTCTTTCTTTCTTTTTTTTAAATCACCCACTATAATAGGCATACTTGAGGTTATTTTATCGAAGGGGCGGATCCCTTTTACCTTATGAGTTCAATGATGATATTATATAGTTTGTCAATTGTTAAATACTGCCAATATATTTCGCCAGCTGAAGGGGCGTTACTACCATACGCCTTTGATCAAACAACAAACATAATTTAGCAATCTAAATTTGTCGATTAAAGCAACCGAATTCAGTACTCATTTTCACACTCTCTTATACTTTATATATATAGAAAGCATAACTAGACAAAACGAAAATAGAAATATAATCTGATGTAAGTACATTTCCCAAGAACAGAAAACAAGAACCAGTAATGAGATAAATCCTAAGAAAACTATCAGCCCGACACCGATGTGCCAGAATATTAAATTGGTACAGGCATGCAAATAGAGTGACAATGACAACAGTAAGAAAACTAACCCTGACTGTTGGTTCTTCGAGATCCGTGTAGTGTTCAGTGGTGCCCGCTAAGACAAAGTACAAGTAAACGAGCGATATGCATGTGTCAGCTGGTAGTACATGTAGTAGTAGTAGGCTATGTCAATTGTCTACTTCCTTGATACATACTATTGACCTAATTTATGTGGTCAAGACGGACTTACGCAATACAAGTTTCCATTTAATATTAGGGTTAACTGATCGTGAAACTTGATATTTTAGATCACAGCTAATTATGTTTGATGCATTAAACGATAACTGATATTACCTAGATTTCATTTACATGTGTTATATGTTGTTTTTCAACACCGCTAGAGCACATTGAATTATTAATCATCGGCTATTGGATGTCAAACATTTAGTAATTTTGACATATAGTCTAAGAAAGGAAGCCCACTACATTTTTTCCATTAGTAGCAAGTGTTATTTCGTTTTAAAGAGACAAAACGTTAAAGTTTGTTTCACAACACCACTAGAGCACATTGAATTATTATTAATCATTGGCTATTGGATGTCAAACATTTAGTAATTTTGACATATAGTCTAAGAAAGGAAGCCCTCTACAGTTTTTCCATTAGTAGCAAGGGATCTTTTATATGCACCAATCCACAGACATGGTAGAACATACCACGGCTTTTGCTATACCAGTCGTGGTGCACTGGCTAGAACGAGAAATAGCCCAATGGGTCCACCGACGGGGATCGATCCTAGACCGACCTTCCATCAAGCGAGCGCTTTATTACTTGGCCACGTCCCATCCTGCAAAGAGACTAATAACCTTTCTGCTATTGTAACATGTTTCTGACAAGATTACACATTGAATACATTTTATTACTTAGAATATCAGTATTTGTATACGCAGTGTGTTTTTAGCCTCTTAATATTTGTAGTAGCCCAAAATGGATGTTATCTCCAAATAATTTCGTACAAAAAAAAAATCATTAAGAATAAATTCGTCTGAACTACTACAAACACTAGGATGATAAATAAGACATTGCATATACAAACACTGATATTCTAAACATTGAAATTGCATTTAATATTTAATCTTATTCGTCTAAAAGGCTATATTATACCTTACAATAGAATCAAACTCCCTTTTAAATAAGCACTTTATTAGCGGAAATACGACCATTTCTAAATTCGACCGTTACTCGGACACATTCGCTTTCAAGTCGGACGGTGTGATCTAAAATTAGACCGATTTTCACAGATCTTGTTCTCCTGTAGACCGAAAAAGTACCCACATTATTAATCATCTGCATAATGATTGTTCTCAATGTTTTTATTCATTTCTATATCTGCCCTGCTTTGTTGGTTCATCATTTAATTTACTTGATATTGAGTCGGACATTTGTTCGAAATTTAGATTGGGTATACCGGTTATACATATTAGGAATATCTAAAAATAAATAAAAATATATATATATATTAATGTGCTAAATGTTTAGTGTGCTTATAATATTATACTATTAATAATTTGGGGAGGATACAGGATTTTAAAAACTGAAGAGTAGCACTAAGAATTGAATGTCGATTGCGATGTTGGTTGCTGAGCATGCACCGGCCTCGGTGGCGTCGTGGTTAAGCCATCGAACATAAGATTGGTAGATACAAGGTTCGCAGCCCGGTTCCGGCTTCCATCCAGAGCGAGTTTTAAAGACTCAGTGGGTAGGTGTAAGGCCACAACACCCTCTTCTCTCGTTCACTGACCACTAATAATTAACAACTAACCCACTGTCCTGTACAGACAGCCCAAATAGCTGATAGCCCAGGACAGCGTACTTGAACCTTAACTGGATATAAGCACGAAAATAAGTTGAAATGAAATGAAATGCCACAGCCACACCGATGAAATAAGTCTGCATATATGTCAGTAGAATACAGTGATACATGTATCATCCTTGTCGAACATGAGCTGCAAACGGTCGCAAAAAACGTAATATTGATATTACCGAAAACAGTATTGTCATAATTTGTATTTTGAACTGAAACGAAAGATGCACCAATTGATAACCGATACTTACTGATACTTAACGATACTTACCTATAGAAATGGCGAATTAAAGGGACATTCCTGACTTTGTTGCAATGCTATAAAGTTTCCGGCTAATAAAACCTGTTTTAATTGTTAGAATGACAATTTACTTACATTTTCTTGTCCAGAATATCTATATCTGTATATCCAATGTGTTTTTGGTCCCCCAAATGTTCGTAGTAGCTCAATGTGCATTTTTGCCAAATATTTTGTTCGTACGTATCAATTTATTTTCCCCTTCAACCGTCAAATAAAGTCTATTTTTAGACGGAGGATTCCCTTCGACTTGTCATGCATTTGAAGCGCACCACGTGACCTTTTTGTGACGTAGAGCACATGTAAATACCATGCTGCCTTGTCATTTCGTACCCTAGTCATTTCGTACCATTGCAAAAAGTCATTTCGTACCTTAGTTATTTCGTACCATTGTGAGAAGCCTTTCCATACCATAGTCATTTCATACCAGTATATAAAAAACGAATCGACCATAGCATAAAAGCAGTGTTTTTTTGTTTAGTTTTTTAAATTTACTTTGACAGTTTGAAAATCAGAACACATTATTGTGCAGCATATCGTTATTGATTTACCATAACACCTGTCAACTGTTATTTCCATTTTACCTGACAAGAGCCGTATTTGGTATGTACTACTAACGGCCAACTTCGATGTTTTCTGAAATTGGCTCTAATTGACCAAAGTGTGCTTTTTTTTACATTCATAATTAATAAATATGCTAATAATAATAAATAAATAAATAAATATGAACAATTTTTTTCAGTGACCAGCTGAAATGGTCGAATATTACTTATTATTACTTATTATCTTATTTGTTTAAGAAATAAACAATAACAATCACTGAAAACATTGACTACCCTATCGATTACCAAATCAGCCAATTGCTCATGTTTATTACTTAGGCTATATATAAAATGACAATATTTTTCTCTTTTTTTTGCTGATCAGAAACGCCCTTAAATTAACAACAAATTTGTTTCAGTGTATGGTACGAAATGACTTGATCTTTTTTTAGGGACAAAATTAAATATTTAATGATTTATAAAGTCAGTTGCAGGTGGTGTTTGCATCTTATATACGTAATTAGATTGGGTACGATATGACTTTCAATTTTGCAATGGTACGAAAGGACCAAATTAGGTACGAAATGACTAGCAACCGGCCGAAACGACCAGATTCCCATAAAATTGCACCATCACAGTATTATGAGTATAATGCTTGGGTTGGGGCGAGTTGACTAATGGACAAAGTTCCGATCTTTCCAACATCTATAGATCTCTATAGCTATAAGTACAAGTAACCCTAACCCTAAATGCTAGAACGATCAGAAGGCTTGCCAAGCCGAAGCCAATAGAATAGAGACAAGATCAAAAAGTTGTTGAAGTTAAAAAAAAAAAAAAGAACATTATTATGAAATCTTGGAATTGTTATCGGCATCATTTCTACTTGTTTCTTTCAAAATGCGTCCATTCGTATCGCTTAGTTTAACGAAAAAAGAAATTGTAATTCTACTGACTTGTAGGAAACAAATGGAAAGTCGTTGGTAATCAATGCAAAACGTCAATATTAAAAAATAAATAACATTAAAAACGTGCTTTCCATACGGTTCGTCCACTGGACAATTCGTCCACGGACGATTGGTCCACTCGATGACTGCATTTTTTTCGTACATATTAATAGTTATTTCTTTGACATTGTAATCGTTTCTTAACATTATTTTGTGGTATACTATAACCAAAAAAGTAAAATAGAGTTAGAATTCAACATTAATATCAATTTTTTTATTAACTGTTTGTATTCATTATCATGCCCCGGACGATTCGTCCACTGACGATTCGTCCACTCGCTCGTACATTATCTCGCATGTCACGATGTGGTAAATAGGTAATGCAAGCCTCCGCGTCGGAAGACTTTATTACCCCCCCCCCCCCCCATGTCATGTTCTCCTTCAATGGCGTACATTATATCCACTGTACCCTCCCTCGTCACATGTTATCCCCATATGCCTAATAACCTCGAAATAACATAAAAACTCGTTGTCTTCAATTCCAATATAATTAAATGTACATTAAAAAACAATTCAACAAAACAACAAATGTCATTCAAACAACACTTCCAAGCTAACTCTCGATGAAGCTGGACGCTGTCGCCTGTGCTCTCGGCTTGCCCCCCCCCCCCCCCCCCCCCCCCATGGGGGGATTGATTGCAAGCTTTGGATCGCTGCTGAAGTTTCACGTCGCGTACACTGGGTCCGATATTGGTGTACGGCGACTCGGACTCGCAGAAGAGGAAGGGAAGAGAACGGAGGAAGAAGAAACGTGCGCCAGGAGCGGCTCAGGGGGGGGAAGAAAAAT
This sequence comes from Gigantopelta aegis, assembly GCF_016097555.1. Lineage (NCBI taxonomy): Eukaryota > Metazoa > Mollusca > Gastropoda > Neomphalida > Peltospiridae > Gigantopelta > Gigantopelta aegis. Next base: position 34,867,683 of record NC_054707.1, on the reverse strand, counting down.
GGCGGCTCAACCGCCAGCGGCGGTCCCTTCTGTGTCGCCGCCCCCGGCTCGGCCCAAGATGAAAGGACCAGCTCATCCGGACCCGCCGTCAACACCGAGGGATGTTCTCAACGCGCCGATGTGCGAGACGCCCGCAGACGGACCTCCATCTCCTTCTACGCCACCGCCTACACGTAACTGGCCACTGTCACCAGTCTTGCCAGTTCGGAAGGCGGCGGTCCGGGCAGGAGCCGTTGCAAAGAGGAAGGCCGTCGCTCAGCCGAGCGACCAGCCTGACAAGGCAAGGCCTCCACCTTCACAGGCACCGTCCCCCTCCGACTCGGAAGCCGTCTGGAAAGTTCAGATCGGGAAAATCAGGTCCGGCTTCCTGAAGTTCGTGCAGGGGGACACCTCGGATCCGGCATTACTGATGGGCGGACTAGTGGAACCAGAGCTGAAACAACTGCCTGATGGAAGCGCTTACGAGCTACACACCATCAAGTCTACAGCCGGCAAGACGGGGTTGGTACTAACTCAGCGCCGAGAAGGAGTCTATCGACAAGCGGTCCTAGTTAGAGAGATGGATAGCCATACCATCCACAGGATCGTCAAGGCCCTTTTTGGCAACGACTACCGGAGTGTTATAACCATCCTCGCCGACCAGAGATGGAAGCACTTCATCCCCGCCTTTGCTGGTTCTCCGCTCATCAGTTCGCCGTAGGCCAACCTCCACACCCTAACGGCCTTAACGAGGCCACTCACGTGGACATATAGATTGGACTTTAAACATTTAGACCTTCGTTCAAAATTTTATGTCGAAATTACTTCTTTTTTTTAAATATTATTAAATAGTCCGATCCTCTCTTCTTTCTCTTATTTATTTTTGGACTGTCCTTCTAAAATGTTCCAAATTATATAAATATTCGGCCGAGCAGTCAATTCTTTTCTCTTTTTTTTTGGCTTGTAATTTTTTTTTTTTTTTTTTTAAATATACTATTAACCTTTTTACTAATTGCTATTTTCAAAATTCTGCCCATTTTCAACACTACCTCCCCCCCCCCCCCCCCCCCCTCCCGAGTCAGGCCACCGATCTTATCGGAGGTCGGACTCGGGATGGGCGTGTTCGAAACCCTAGTGGTATATGGGCACGTTAAACTAGTTATCATCATCATCATCATTCAAACAAAGGTGTTGTTTTAGACGCGACTTGATTCAACTTTCCGGATCTCGTTTCACGGACTGCGATTTTTGTGTTTCCGTTGACTGGTGATCGCATTGAGTCAGTTTTGTCGGAATCGAACGAAAGGATCGGCGATCTCCGTAACCCCCCCCCCCCCCCCCCCCCCCCCCCCCCAAAAAAAAAAATTAACAAAAAATACACAAAAAAAAGAACACAAAAAACAAAAACAAACCGCGCACTTACTGAAATGTGCATCTGCTACATCGGGAAACTTTCTCGGATTGAATCATTGCTAAAATTAGGTTGTAGAATCGAACTTTTTGTTGAACTTTGGAATAATTATCTATCAACAATCGGAGAAGTTGGGTCATAACCCCTACCCACTCCCCTATGAAAATCTCAACGGATTTACACGATTTGGAAAAACGACCCTTAGAGACCCAGAATAATCGGAAAATCCGGAAAACTTCCACCCATGGAAATGTACTGGGGAAATAAAAACCCAGTGGACGAATCGTCCGCAATTGATTTTTTGTAGTGGACGAATCGTCTCCGAGTTCCTCAGTGGACGAATTTTCAGTGGACGGATCGTCCGTGGACAAATTGTCCACTGGACGAATCGACTGCATCCCAAAAACGTGTACTCATCGAAGCCATGTTGAATATTGCATTGTGGGAAATTTGTGTTCTCGTCATCACTGCGATCTCTGACCTTCACCTTTCCGTGAGGATTTCAAATAATCGTGTCATGGGGAATCCCGAAAGTATTGTTCTATGTAAGTATTTCAATTTCGCACTTTTCATTGATTTTTTTTACACAAATGTATCACAGGTGAGTTTACTAATCCATATTACTGTCTATTTTATTAGCTTTAAAGTCAGGAATGTCCCTTTAAGCACCTTCTGTAAATGAAAAAGTTGAATGTTTTTCCACTGCTTTTATCCTCATATATTTCCCAAGCATATCCAGACCTCGCCGATTAAGGGGAGCTGTCGTTTTTGCTCCCCGCCATCACTTCCCTAAGACTAGTTCAAGAAGCTTAATTTTTTTTTAAATCTCCATTTAGCATGTGAATTTATATAGAATCAATACGGTAATATCTTAAATTACAACTCGTAACTTAGCGGAGCAATTAATCACTCTCCTCAGTTTTGTTTTTCGCGTCTAGTTCTGCATATTAAGTCCTAATCAGGACATACCAAGTCCTAATTACGAGATGTTAAGTTCTAATTAGAAGTTAGGGTGGGTTTTTTTTTAATATAACGTGGCAGTAATATGCTTCCATATAAATGACTATTTATGATAAATCGTTTTGTAGTTTTGTCCATTCCTGCTCTGTTGTTCGATATCTAACATTCAATCACAATTTATGTTTCTGTTAAGGCTTGTTCTATATATAAATGTAGTTATTTGTGATTTGAAAATGGGCAGAATTTTGAAAATAGCAATTAGTAAAAAAGTTAATAGAATAAATTTAAAAAAAGGAGAAACAGTTATTAGCTAAAAATATAAAGAATTGACTGCTCGGCGAATATTTGTATAATTTGGAGCATTTTAGAAGGACAGTCCAAAATTAAATGAGATAAAGAACAGAGGATCGGACTATTTAATAATATTAAAAAAAAAAAAGTAATTTCGACATAAAATTTTGAACACAGATCTAAAAGTTTAAAGTCCGATCGATATGTCCACGTGATTGGCCTCGTTAAGGCCGTTTGGGTGCACAGCTTATAGGGACGAGATGGGTTGCATCCCGTCAAGAAAACCCCTAGATTGGCAGTCATTAGAGGTTGAAGGTGTAGTGCTGTGCTGAAATACAGATCTTGAGAAGCCGGATCCGTCTGAACGAGATAGAATATCAGACTAGGGTATAGTCCAGTCGTCATGGGTTAGTATAGTGTTGTGGACGGGCCCGACTCCGGAGGATACGAGATGGTATCACTATAAAGCAAAGTAAAGTCTAGAAAAGAGTAGTAGGGGCCGACCCCGCTTCCTATTTTTTCTTAGAGTGGGGCGGTCAATCTTCCAGTGCTGCTAGGACAGGCTCGGACATGTAGAGACTAACGCGAACAACCGTGACGTTCTGCAGAATGGCCGTCATACGAGTCACGAAAAAACAAGTTAACATACTCAGCCGGAGAAATGACGTGGAGGCAAGGAATGTCGCTAAAAAAGAATCCAACCTGGTGGTGCAGGCTGTCGAAACGAGAAGCGTTCCAGCGTTCAATCAGTTCCAATGGCCGCACACATCCCAGTAGAAAACTTCATTTCGCTGGCAAAAACAACGAAATGAAGGATCCCCAAGTCGAGCACACGAAAGCACGTGCAGTGTGCACAAGCGAAACAAACACGTCTTACCGCGTCGAGCTCCAGACTGGGAATGGCTTGTTTAGGTGCCGGTTTCCAACAATAAGACTGACACATAAAACTCACTATACAGTCATTGTAATTAGCGTTAAATGTTTTGAAGGTAGGTAACACAAATATTATGAAATGTTGAACAGTATTCTTCGGTAGATGCGCAATCATGACGGACACGACAACACTGTTTTTCCAAAGTAAACTTGACGTAGCTATGCCTGTTTTATTCGATTGCCGACATGACTATGAGACCAACGCTCACTAAGCAGACAAAAATAAGCAACTTTGTTTCGAAACGTGACTGACTGAACACTCATTTGATTCAACATGTTGTATTTATTTGCATATTTTGCTTCTATTGGTGATAATAAATGAAATATTGAAAAAAACAACACCCCACTAATTCTTGTGTTTATGGTGTTTAAATTTGAAAAATCCAAAATGGCCGACTTCCTGAATGAAAATGGCTAACTTCTGTAAATGTTTACAACGAACTACTGCTATAACGAACCGATGTTCCTGGTCCCTTGCAGTTCGTTATAAGAGTACTTTATTGTATGTATGTATATATATATTGTTATAAATGTGGTTATTAGCTTCGAACATAACAGGCGTATTACTTATGTTTACTTACTTATTACGTACCGAACTAGGTGATTAGAGTCTGCAAAATTATCATACAGGTGCAAACTATGTCATATATGTAAATATATACGTCAATGTAATATGCATATTGTCACGGACGACAGACAATCATAATAACATGCCGATGTACATTCAGCATGTTATAATAATAATATATGTAACTAAATATTTCGATTCTGTGATAGCATATTCGAAACGTGTCTTACAATATGTATCCAGTCTCTTCTTGGAAAACAATATAATATCTAATTTGCAATCTGGATTTAGGTCTGGTGATTGTACATTGTATCAATTGACCGATCTTTATAATTTTATTTTACAAACATTGGATGAGGGCAAAGAAGTCAAAGCGGTATTCTATGATATTAGTAAGGCTTTTGATCGTGTGTGGCATAAAGGATTATTATATAAATTACAGACTAAGGGAATTAGTGGAAGACGTTTACTGTGGTTTGAAAGTTACTTAGAAAAACGAATGCAAAAGACTGATCAGTGGCGTAGCCGGGGGGGGGGGGGGAGAGGAGGGGGGCATGCCCTCCGCCCCAATCCCGGGAAATTTAGGTGTGATCAGTGGCGTACTCGATATCATTGTTTACTTGGCTGTCAGGTGCCCCCCCCCCCCCCCCCTACAAAATCCTGCCTACGTCACTAACTGTGATCAATGGGTTTAAATCTGATAATAAGCCTATTTTGGCAGGAGTGCTTCAGGGATCAGTGCTAGGACTACTTTTGTGTTTAGTTTATATAAATGATATAGTGGAGAATATTGAGAGTAATATTAAATTATTTGCAGACGACACTTCTCTCTGTGTAGTTTTAGATGATTATCAAGTAGGGTGTCGTACAATAAATTTGGATCTTAGTTTGTTATCAAGCTGTGCAGAGAAGTGGCAGGTTAAATTTTCACCAGAATACCCCAGAATCAATCACATTTTCTAGAAAGATCCACAAGCAGATCCAACCAGATATATTCTTAGGAGATTCAAAAATAACTGATGTAAACAGTCATAAACATCTTGGTCTTACATTCCAAATGGACGGCCAATGGCATTGCCACATAGAACAGCTTGTTTATAAAGTTAGCCAATGATAAATTGTCTCCGTAGTTTAAAGTATCGTCTAAAATGAAAAACACTAGAAACATTATATAAATCTTTTATTTTTCCAGTATTTGACTATTGTGATTATATTTGGGATAATTGTACAGAAGCCCATGCAAATATATTAGAAACACTTCAGTTGGACGCCCTTCGTACAATATGTGATGCTGTTAGGGGGACAAGCCATGAGAAAACTTATAGCGAAACTGGATTCAGTCCTTTAAACCAACGTCGTGTATTTCATAAAATATGTACCTTTTATAAAATGGTTAAAGGCATAACTCCACAGTATTTATCATCGCTGGTACCCCAAACAGTTTCTGGAAATCACTCACTCCGTAATGCTGACCAATTGCAATATATTGACTCTAGAACAGAATTATACAGAAAATCGTTTTTACTCTCAGAAGTTCGTGAGTGGAATAGTATTGATGAAAATATAAGACAAATAGAATCTTTTAGAAAATTTAAAAATTGTATATCCCCGCAGATAAATGGGTTAAATAAAAAAAAAATTAGAATTCGGATCACGCTTAAATCAAATAATTCATTGTAGACTTCGTTTAGAATGCAGTGACCTCAACGCTCATAGATATACAAGACATATTTATGATAATTCCATTTGTAGTTGTGGACACCTATATGTTACATTTCCTATTTGTCTGTCCTCTATATGATAACATTCGTACAACAATGTATTTTTATAATGGTGGTTTTGATCTCCATACAGTGCTATATGGTAATAATGATTACCCTCTGGACCTTAATTTACGTATAGCAGAATCTATTCATAATTTTTTCGAATTGTCAAAACGCTTCACGTTTTAATTTCTTAAAGCCATTTATCCTACATCACATTGTCACTTGCAAGTTTGGCTGCTGTACTGTGGGCGGTGGGCGAGAATCACTGATGTAAGTTAATCTTAGGACATTGGGTATATTTATGTACGTGGGTACGTGTACGCATGGACAAGTATATTAATTTAATGGTCATTTAGACTTGTTTTTATGTTTGAGTACAAATTATGTAATTGTTTCTAATTCTCTGAAGAACATGTCAACTGATATATGTGTATATTATAAATTGTATGTAACAATGTATGTGTGGAGAGGCATTAATATAGGCCAATGGCCTGTTTGCCAGTCCATTTCTTTTGTGAAATAAATATTGTTTAAACTATATGCGAGCTCCCATTAAAAAAATACATACGGTATATAAAAAATTTTTAAATTATTTATTCAATTTTTTTTAGGTGGGTGGGGAGGATGGCTAATTTTTTTCTGAATTAAAAAAAGCCAGTAATCTGGATAACAACGTTTATTGATATTAGTATTCTGGGGCGTAGCCTGAGACGAAAAAACGCCGAGGTAAACCTAGACCTGTAAAATAAATATCAGTGTCATGAGAAAAATAAAATAAATCTGGGGAAATTCCAGACGAGGCAGGCGTCTCATGCTGGCCACGCCATTAGTATTAGTACCAAACAGCTATACTGGGTTCACATTTTTACATGGATTACAACGAATATTACGAGTAGAAGGATGGAAATACAAGGTGAAAAGCTTCCAGACCAGCTCATTTTGTCCGAACATATTCATCGTTTTTACCCAAATGTGAAGATTTTTCTCTCCAGCACATTGGGGTTAGGGACGTGGAGTGTGTGTGTGTGTGTGTGTGTGTGTGTGTGTGTGTGTGTGTGTGTGTGTGTGTGTTGGCACTTGACCACACTGACTCCCGCCTCATCTGTGATATAGAGAATAATACATGAGTGGCCGTTAGATACCATCTATCTTACAACGAGTTGTTTTAAAATGTATCTAACGAGCGAAAACTTACGCGTCACAGACAAATGTTTATCAGTTTAACTATACGTCACAGTGTAATTGATTTCGATATTGCTGTTTTTCATTGGATGTATGACATTGGTGACCTGGTCATCACCTAGGAACAGCCAATCGTATGTCTTGAAATTGTTAACACACGTACATGTGTTAACAAGTATGTGTTATCAAAAATAACGAATGATGTTCTCACCAACAGAAGAAAGTACATCAACAAGTACATTGTGCAAATAAACTCACTGCTGCCAGATTAGCAATAAATTAAAGGCGATCTCTACACGTTCAGACAAAATAGCACATACCTTGTTTTTGTAATTTTGTTTTTGTAACTTTTATTTTCTTTTGTTTAGATTTTTTATGGGTTTTTGTGCTCCCATCTCCAATCTCGAATCTCGGGTAAAGTGTGACTGCTAGTAACACGTAACATTGCTATAATAGTCTCGTCTGCTCTAAGCAGTGTTCACAAGCCAATGTATCATTCCGTATAGACAGTAAACAGGCGCGGATCTAGGATTTTGAATAGAGGGACAGGGGCGGCTTCAGTTTTTGTTTGTTTTTGGGGTTTTTAGGGTGGGGCGTCCAACGTTCAAAAAAAGAACTCTACTTGATAATAATAATAATAATAATAATAATAATAATAAATAATAATAAGTAAATTATACTCGCTTGAGGCGCTTGTGTCGTAGCAGGATCGAACCACATCGGTGGATCTATTCAGCTGAGTTTTTTCTCGTTCCAACCAGTTCACCACAACTGGTCAAAGGCCGTGGTATGTACTTTCCTGTCTGTGGGAAAGTGAATATAAAAGATACCTTGCTGCATTGGGGGAAATGTAGCGGCTTTTCTTTGATGATTACGAGTCAGAATTACTTAATGTTTGACATTCAATAGCCGAAGATTAATTAATCAATGTGCTCTAGTGGTGTCGTTAAACAAAACAAACTTTAACTAAATTATAACTTTCAAATAATAATATAGGAGAACTGCTTACACAGACTAGAAATCACAAGGGATAATGGACGAATAACAAGAGTTTGCTGCCTTTGTTTGGATATATTCAACTGGTTGGGCCTTTTAATGACTGAAATTACATATTAAATACATCTTCTTGTTTACATTAGCCAGGATTATGTATAGGGGTCACCCACCATGTGGGGAGTAGACAACCACATTGTCTACGAGTCGTGTTATGGGGCGACATATTGATATAAAAACGTGACTGTATGTTAATCATGTTTTTGATCGTCATAATCTACACCAATTACAAGACGGGGGTGGGGGTGGGGGTGGGGGTGGGGGTGACTGTGCCCCTAGTACTGGAGTAAAACCTCAAATTCGGGCAAAAATGATAGAGGTAATCGGGCAAAATGTACTAGCCTGAGACCTTTTTACCATGTATTTCCATCATTCTACCCTCAAAATTAGTTGTAATCTCTGTTGTAAAAAAAAAAAAAAAAAATGTGTAGTGGCTCGTTTGGAACCCTATATAGCTGTTTGGCAGAAATGTTAATATGAATAAATGCTGTTATCCAGATTCGAGCATTTTCGTTTAATTCGGGCAAAAGCCAGCCAGCCCCCTGCATGAGCATGGGTCGACCTCATCTTTGTAGTTGTCCAAACTTTATTTTACTTTTATTCCAAATTAGGATCACCAAAAAAACATTCAATATAACGGCACTGATGTTCTAAACAAGAAAATGCCTTTAATGTGCTATTTTAATCCTTAAAAAAGTTCTAACTTCTGTTCGTTGGAAACATGTGTCGACAGTGGCAAACTCAGGGCAGTGGCCTCAATTGTTTGTATTTTCTGTTTTCTTTTAGCAAACCTGGGCCCAGTTTTACAAAACATCGTAAGCCTAGTTGTGCGCGTAAACGTAAATCTACGACTAAACCACAATTTTTATTACTATTATAGTACAACAAAATTAATATAGTTTAAAATACATATATTTCATTTTCTTTTGTCCTTAAAATGCTCCATCTTCTATAATGATGTAATTTTCTGCGTGAAATAGATGCCAAACACATATAAATGTATGACCGGCATAACAGCTAGTCGCAGACGTAAACTTACGATGTTTTGTGAGATAGGCCCCTGCTGCCTCATTATCAAATACATAGAAAACTTAATTGCGTCTTTTCTCTGTTTCCTTTATTCTTTCTTTCTTTCTCTTTTCAATAATATTTATTTCTGTTCATATTTAAATTGAAAAAATAAATGGAGAAGGCCTAGTAAGTTGTATAAGTTGTGCCAAATCCATTTGTAAAAAAAAAAAATGTTTCAATCAAATCAATTATTTATACTGCATCAAACGGGAAAATGTTGCAACCTTTTCGAATAATGTTTGTATACTCTACATAATTTCAGGGATTCTTAAACATTTATAATATACCTATCATGATTATATAACTCTCCCGTATTCTAGTGACTTCCCGTGCTCTCTTACACACCCTCCCCCCCCCCCCCCCCCCCCAATTTAAGAAACACTGCTCTAGGCGAACAAGCAATTGTCTAGGGAGCCCAAATTTGGGTAATAATGATTTAAGAGTTAGACTGGAATTTTAACATTGGCGTAGCCAGGATTTCATCCACATTGGGAAGTTGGGGGTGGGGGTGTTATCCATACTATATATGAGTCGTGTTATGGGGATAATACTAAAGGTGGTGGGGGTGGGGGATTAAAACGAGATGGCCCCCATGCGTCCCCTCCCCAACACTCACTCCCCGCGGCTACGCCAATAGCGTTTAACAATTTGATCTACAACAATGTACACCCCTTTGCTGGTTTCTTAACCGCGTAGGACATGGCTATTCTCGTTGCCGTCTCAAACACCGTCTGAACACCGTTCTGTGTTTTAGAAGAGCACTCCAGGTAGGCGCTGACGCCGAGACGAGTCGCCATTCTCCGTCCATCTTCGCTTGTGATCGGTCTCTGGCCGTACTTGGCCAGATCGGCTCTCACTGTACGGCTGTTAATAAGATCTTTTTTGTTTCCAACTAAAACGATCGGCACTTTCTCTAAATGATGTGCTATTTCCGGTTTCCATCTCTCTGCAGCGTTTTCCAAGCTGTCTGGACAGTCGAACGAAAAGCAGATGATCACCACGTGGCTGTGCGTGTAAGAAAGTGGGCGGAGCCTGTCATATTCTTCTTGGCCGGCGGTATCCCACAGCTCCAGTTCTACCTGCAGATATAAATATTCAGAATTAAAGAAGAATCAAAACTGCAATAGAGAGTTCTTAGTCAGTTTGAATTTTTAATAATAATAATAATAATAATAATAATTTAAAAACCCCCACCAAAATTCGACCGTCGTGTAGGCCTATATAGCAAGTTAAGTGACAAAGATTGCGGCTTCCATTGCCATTGTATTTATGGAATTCATCTTTGTACATAATATTTAACACGAATTATGTGAGGTACTCGAAGGCAGTCTACTGGACCTGAGTGCAAAAAGATCCTTGCGAAGTGTGGCATCGGGTAAGTACAATTCAAATGGGAAGAAGCGATCAGAACGATCGAAAAACTGTTGAAATACACACACACACACACACACACACACACACACACACACAGAGAGAGAGAGAGAGAGAGAGAGAGAGAGAGAGAGAGAGAGAGAGAGAGAGAGAGAGAGAGAGAGAGAGAGACGCACACACACACACACACACGGAGAGACCAAGAGACACAGAGAGAGATACACACACAGAGAGACAGAGGGACAGATAGAGAATCGAGGATCAGAACCAAATAGTACGAGGTAGCGGTAGTTCGAGGTGACTGTGGTTCGAGGTAAACACAATTTAGTTGTTGGTGAAAATCTCAAGATATAAACACATTGGGCTGTCTGTCCAGGACAGTGGGTTAGTTGTTAGTTGTTAGTTGGTTAGTGGTTAGTGAGAGAGAAGAGGGTGTAGTGGCCTTACGTCTACCCATTGAGCCCTTAAGAACTCGCTCTGGGTTGGAGCCGGTATCGGGCTGCGAACCCTGTACCTACCAGCCTGTAATCCGATAGCTTAACCACTGCGCCACCGAGGATGGTCGTTGTCTGCCCATGCTACGCAGGGTTCAGAGGAAACTCGTTAAATGTTTCCATTATCAGCAAGGGATCGTTTATACCAATCTGGTCTACCAGTGGGGCTGGTTTTAATCAGATTGCTTTTATATACACCATCCCAGAGACAGGATAGCACTTATCACGGCCCTTGATATACCAGAGGAATGGCATGGTTCGGGCATGAAAACTGAAAGATTTACTCATACATTTTTGTTGTTATAGTAGTTTTGGGGGGGGGGGGGGGGGGGCGATTTGTTTTTTAAAGCAAAAGGTGATTTTTTTTGTTTTAAAGTAAACGGTCACACCTTACTCATTTTTGTTAGGATCGATCCCTGTCAGTGGGCCCATTGGGCTATTTCTCGCTCCAGCCAGTGCACCACGACTGGTACATCAAAGGACGTGGTATGTGCTATCCTATTTATGGAATGGTGCATATAAAAGATCTCTTGCTGCTAATCGAAAAGGGTAGCCCATGAAGTGGCGACAGCGGGTTTCCTCTCTAAATATCTGTGTGGTCCTTAACCATATGTCCGACGCCATATAACCGTAAATAAAATGTGTTGAGTGCGTTGGTAAATAAAACATTTCCTTCCTTCCTTCCTTCCTTCCGTCGGTGGTTCCGCTGGGTTGTTTCTTGCTCCAGTTAGTGCACCACGATTGTTATATCAAAGGCTATATCAACTGGTGGGGCCACTTAACGACTGAAATTACATATTAACAAAGGCTATCCTGACACTAAAGGTAAACAACAGGCATGTCTGCCCTTACCACGACATTTAATATGTCTGTCGCGAAAACACTGGGTTAAACGGGAAATAACCTAAACGACCAATTGTAGGTGTACGTGCGTAGGTACATGCGTATGTTCGTACATATGTGCGTGTTCTTATGTATATTTGTCGGAGGTGGCCGAGTCCATCCGACAAAGATGTTATAAATGCTAATTTGCAAACGGTCCAATGTGTTTTACCTACCATATGATAGAATATATCTAGATTCGTTTACGAGTCATGCGTCACATCAGGAAATGATATGTCCAGAACATACGAGATTCATTTCAATTTCTAGCTTGTAACAATAACACTGGGCCCAGTTTCACAAAACATCGTAAGCCTTGTTTTGCACGTAAACGTAAATCTACGACTAAACCACAATTCTTATACTGTTATAGTTCAATAAATATAGTTAGCAGAATACACATTTGATTTCCTTGTTGTCCGTAAAATACTCCACCAGCTTCCGTAATGGTGTAATTGTATGCGTGAAATAGATGTCAGACACATGTAAACATATGACCGGTAGATCCGTAAATCGCACATGTAAACTTACGATGTTTTGTGAAATTGGCTCCAGGCTTATATTGCCATTATTTGATATAATTTGCTTATAATAACTGTTCATCGTCACATAAAACACATTCTCCATTTTAACGCTCAGGGCACCATCCCATTCTTTATGTTACATAGTATATAATATGTTTTAATAAAACTAAACGACAAAACCGTAATACATAATCAGGGCCGAATCTCTGTACAATGCAGAGTCTAATAGGCATTTGGCAAAATAGCGGTCGATTCCATGAAACTATCTATAGGAAGACTGCCACTCCCGAGGAGATCTTTTACTGAAGATTCCATCCCTCTTGCACCGCCACAAAGAGGGCTGACCCCAGACTAGTTTACTAACTCAAAACTAGCATGGACAGAGCTCATTAGAATAAGTACAGCTGTGAAAGCTTGCACTCATGAATCACTGTCAAAACAGTTATGATATCAGGTGTTCGCGAAAAGGTGAGCATATTCTGCCCGCCCAGTTGCTCCCGTCATGAGTACTGCCACCATAGCTGTCAGGTTATGTAACTTCATCTAAAACTATGAACAAATAATAAATGTGCAAGAGAAGAAAAAAAGAGAGAGAGAAAAGTATGCACAAGTGCCAAATATAGAATAGCATTGATCAGCCATCTTTAAAACCATGGCGACACATTGGTGTTTTGCATGAGAGCAGTTGACGATAACTGTTGCTAGGATTAACACAGAAGTTCAGTTTTGAAATTCCGAAACAGAAAGTAGAAATTTCTACGAAGAATATCTTCCTAGAATAATACCGTTACATACTCTGTACAAAAAAATGTATTGTACTTTGGACATAAGAAATAGATGCATACTCTATATCATTCATTTCTTTTAAAATTTTACCACAAAATAAACCCATGAGAGCCTCAGACCAAAACCGAATACATGTACATGTACTTTGTAGGACCTAAAGTTGAAAACATCGAACAGTATGTCAGTGCATGCATGAAAACATGATTGTTCATGTGACAATCTGTTTTCTTTGTGTGAATCGTAATGTTAATTTGTACAAACTTTATTTTACTGTTGGATGTCAAACTAGACATATAGATATAAAAGCTTTTTCATTTAAATACTGTTTTTCATGGCGTTTAATTATTTTGCTTTATATCACATATATACATCTATATTAATCTTAGGGCCTAATTTTACATCGGTGGTTGTTTTTTTGTTTTTGTCTTTTTTTTATAAATGTTATATTAAATATAATTAAACTCAAGAAAAACTTTGCTCTCTTGCTACATAGATCTTAATATAAAATAGTTCAGGTTTTAAAACAAAATATTTATACAATTTACCTACAAAAAAAAAGAGAAAAGAAATGAAAAGATTGAGCTTACCTACCTTTCTACGCTAATTTTTCTGACTTATGTAATCTAAACCACACATATTATTCTGTTTTGCCTAAGTTACGTCACATATCTGTATGAATAAAAATCCATAGCAACGGTAAACACTAACAAAACAAATTTACCTGTTTGTTATCGACGGTGATGGAGCTGATGCTGTTTTCGAAGATCGTAGGGACATACGTCTCGGGGAAGGTGCCGTTGCAGAACACCGTCAACAGACACGTCTTTCCAGACCCCCCGTCTCCGACGACAACTAGCTTGTACCTGTCCAGGGTCATGTTATGAACTCTGTACGAGTCTTATCTCTTACAACAGTCTTCTGCGTGTGTTCTGCTTCGAACTGTGATAGGTTTATTGAGTATTAAAACAAAACTTCACTAAAATAGTTATTTTAATTTGTACTAGCTGTACAAAGTCTTCCGCATTGCACCGGTGTCGGTTACCGATATCGAAAGCTACATGGCTTATCGAGTGTCGTTCACCGGTCATGCTACAATGACTGTTTTCAGTCATGTGGATTCCTTTGTATAATGTGTCGTCGTTACAGTACTTGTATGTCCATGCTACAGAGACCTTATAGAAATAAATATTTAAAGAAATATTATTGCACATAACCTTCGATTAACAAACATATACCAATATGTTATAATTAAAATCCAAACATGATAGTAGTAGGCCCTTATACTACTCATGACACTACAGTTAACTTGGAATTATTTAATTTACTATGTATGAAACTTCGTCAAATTGCAACATCATAATCCATGTTTTTACCCTGTTTTATTACATACATGTTGTATATACTGTTTATACTATTACGTATTGTGACCATTTCTTGCGAAATGTGTAAGTTTCGTTTCAGTCAAAGGCTAATTAATTACATCTGTGATAAAGTAATTGATTCATTTTATGATTGAGGCGTTTGTAATGACACAAAAAGAAATGGGGAGGGGAGAGCCAAGTTTTCTTCTTTTTAAAAAAAAAAATAGGTCTATACTACCCTGTCTGTGGGCAAGTGCATATAAAAGAACCCTTGCTGCTAATCGAAAAGAGTACCCCATGAAATGGCGACAGCGGGTTTCCTCTTTCTATCTGTGTGGTCCTTAAACTTATGTCTGACGCCATATAACCGTAAATAAAATGTGTTGAGTGCGTCGTTAAATAAAACATTTCTTTCTTTCTATTGATAATTGTTTATATTGCTAAGTATAACTATGTTGTCGTTACTTCGGTCGGTTTTGTTTAAAAATAGAACTAAACAGTTCCCCGACGCATAGGAAAATATTTAAACTGAACACGACTGTTTCGTCAAAGATACATTGCACATTATCAGACTGAAACTTACAGTTATATTTTTGTTTGTTTTGTGTTTTATTAGACTATTTATTGTTGGTACATCTGGTATGTTCTTGGTTGCCCTAGTGTCTACAAAAACTCAAAAGTCTGTTTTTACCTTTTAGAAAGTGAAATTTTGTTTTGTTTAACGACACCACTAGAGCATTGGTTGATTAATCATCGGTTGTTGGATATCAAACATTTGGTAAGTTTCGATAATTGTCTTAAAGGAAACCCTCTACATATATTCATTAGCAGCAAGGGATCTTTTATATGCACTTACCCACAAATAGCGTTTTGATATACCAGTCGTAGTGCACTAGTTGGGACAGGTAAAAAAGCAATCAGAGAATAGGTCGACTCAGGTGATTCGATCCTACGACCCAAACATCTCACGCTAGATCCAGCCCTACCATAGGCGTACGGGCTTCCATTTTTGTAGAGGGGGTGGGGGGGGGGGGCAGGTTGGCTTTTGCCCGAATTAAATAAAAATGCCCGAATCTGCATAACATTTATTCATATTAGCATTATTACCACATATTGCCCGAATATCTGTATCATTTTTGCTCGAATTCGAAATTTTGCTCTAGCACTAGGGGGCAGTTGCCCCCACCCGCCCCCCTGTCTCGTACGCTTATGAGACGTACACCTTTTAAAATACACTTACTGAATTATCACGATGTGTGACAAGAAGTTAAAATTATACAAATATAAGCATGCAATCGTCCCCATGTCATATTTGAACATCATAGGTGTGAAATATCGGATCTACATGAATATGTACTCATAAATAAATTTAATTTAATTAAATGCTAAATTCTTTGTTCAAATATAAATGTATGTGTATATATATATATTAAATAGTTAACAGAGTGTATAAAAACGTTTTTTGTTTATTCATATTTCTTGTCTTGCCGAAAGGTAAAATGTAGAATCAGACAGGAAACCCGCTTTCGCTCCTAAAATGCACGTAAAATGCACCTAAGAACACCAATTTAATTAAAATTAGCTCCACTATTACATGTGGATTTAACAGCAGCCCGTTGGCGCTCATGTCTAGTTGACCAATCAAAACTTTACTTGCAAAATCATGCCAGTGATTTGAAAAGAATTTGAAAACATTCGGGATTATGCCGAGGGTATACGAAATGATTCGGGTGAATTACGAAGTATGCCGGAAACTAATTTCAATGTAAAATTTTATATAAAATTCGTTTCAAAACGAAAAAACAAAAAACGTCATGGTATAGCCATAAAATCTGTTTATACCAGTATACAATCCAGAGTTTATTACTGCACTTTTCCCCCTGTTTTTTTTTTTTAATGTTGAAATAGACCAACAAGTTCACCTATTGCATAAATAGTCTCGCCCGACATTTTTAGAATTTGTATGCTCCCGAATAACGCTATAAAAGGCGAAGTGTAATTGGTCGATATTTAAATTGTTATTTCCTCCCCTATCCCCCACCCCTTCCTGCCCCGGAACCACCCACTGGCCTTGTCAGAGGATGGATCCGTGGTAGGCGTGCCTGAACCTTTATTGGATATGGGCACGTAAATAGAGTTCCCGTCCCAGTTCCTGTAAATTGTTATTTATAGATGAAATGTCACCTGGACATGGGAGTCCATGCAATGCTGTTAGATCTACTGGTATATACCAGTAGAGCTAATTTTAGTCAGATTGCTAAGAACACAGTCATACAGTTAAAAGTATAACTCGCGGATTTCCGTGATATGTATATTAATCACTATTGTACATGTTCCTGGTCCATGTCGGTATTTTATCAAATCGAACATGACTAAGTTTTCCCCGTAACGTTATTCATGAGCATGCACGTTTATAAAATCGAACATGACTAAGTTTTCCCCGTAACGTTATTCATGAGCATGCACGTTTACATTGACATTATGTATTCACTATGTATCCGTTTTCACATTCCTTCAGTAAATTCCATTTGCATTCCTTCTTTGAACGATAGAAGTTTATTTTAACATTTTGTTGTAGTTTTCAGAGAAAGGTTATGCAAATTATTTTCTAGTCTTAATTACTAATAAATTTCTAGCACACACAAATAGTGTTGAGTGTGATTTGAATATGTAATTGATTTACATGTATTGTTTTTAATAATTGCATGGGATATGTTTTTCTTGCACACCCGTTGGTGAAAACATTATTTGTTATTTTTACTAACACATACTAATAACACACATACATGTGATAACAATTTAAAGACCTACGACTGACTATTCCAAAACGTTGACCAGGTCGCCACTGCTATACTATCCAATGATGAAAACCCCCAACAACAATCGAAACTGATTGCTCTGTGACGTATAGGTTAACCTGAAACTGATTACTGTGTTTCCACACTAATGTCCCCTACCCGTTTCAAACATGCCCCTCTTTAACTATCCATAATTATTTAAATTTGATGTAACTTTAATACCCATTGAATAAGAGACATTTAAAGGGACACACCCTAGTTACGTTTATTTGTTAACCATTACGGCGTTGTTTTTCGCTATTAAACCCCATTTTTCACAAATAAAATTGCACTTTACTTACATTTTATTACTTAGAATACACATTTCCATTCACCTGAAGTGCTTTTTGGTAATCCTGATGTTTGTAAAACCACGAAATGCATTTTTTGCATTTTTTCACAAGACGTGTTGTCGAGAAAAAACCGTTAAGAAAGCGAGGTCCAATCTATTTTTAGAGGGGATATTTCCATTTCAGTGTCACAGACGTTGGTATATCACGTGACCGTTATCATTTTGGTTCGGTTTGTTTTCTCGTGCACGGTTCGCGCAATCAACATCCGATTTGTTGTTGTTCATTTGTGAGATTTTTCTTCACAGTTCGTGAACATTTTCAGTAACAATAAAGTTCAGACAAGTAAGTGTCTCAATACAAAACGTTACAAACCCTTAAAACCAATAATTTTGCTAAGTCTTACAATATCTGGAGAGGGGATACAACCAGGACAGAACAGTTGGAACATGTCCAGGAGAGGTGAAACGAACGCACCCCAAGTCTGTGAAATTTGTCGTGACGTAGGCATTGTTGTGCTTCGAGCGACATCTACCGGTGACATCAGACTACTAACTTTCAAAATTATTTCAAGCAATTGGGACATGAGGATACCCATGGTATTTATCGATATAAAACCTGCTTTTTCACTCCATTTGATAAAAACGTGATCTAAGTGTGTTACAGGTTTGTAGATTAACCAAATTATAATTTATTTTCGCTGGATGGAACTAGGGTGTGCGGCTTTAAATGCAGACCTGTATTATATGTAAACTATTACAATTTTAAAGAACTTCCTCCACGAGGTGGGGTGGGGGATGGGGGAGGCAGGCAGTTAGTAATGCGTCATGATATCTGTATCAAGTGTCATGATTTATGATTGGTGTGCATGTTACATATCATTGCTTCATGACATGATGCAGTCCTTGTTTTTTGAAAATTATAGCCGAGTGGAAAATCGCACACCTCAATATGCTAAGGAGAGTGAAAAATCACTCTCTAAAATAAATAAAGTAAACAGTGTAGCTCCTATTTGATTTTGACTTGTACGTCTACAAAATTGTCTATTAAACCAGTATTTCCCGATTTGTTCAACAAAGAGAAATACCAGTTTAACGACTGCATGGAAGCCACTGCAATGTTTTTAATTTGTATTGTTTTAATAAAAGGACCTTCCTATCAGCTAAATGAGTTATGGAAACTGTTGATTTTTGTAAATAGTGGAAATAAATATACCCATCTATTTTACGTGCACCGTTTGTTGAGTGTAACGTGCGCTGCTTTTCACACTCGTCAGATTGAAATTACGTGCGCTGTACAAGCGCGATCGCACCCGCGCACCTTAAAATGCAAGGCCTGGGTATGAACATATTGCTCACCACTGAACCTCCACAAATCTGCATCTTCATTCGTCTCAGATATTCAAAATTACATTTAGAATTGATGTAGCATTAATACTGGGTGAGAACTATGCATTTGAATGCAGATACGTCTAAATTACCGGGTACTAAGAATTTCCTACATGGAAACGTGGACGTATGTAGTTCCTCCCCGGCCATCAGGGGGCGCTGTTGATTTGGGGGTCCCTATCTGAAAATGTTTGTAATGGGTCAAGTTATGTATGTGCCAAATTTCATGGTTTTAATCAAAAGTGCACAATATTTTTGTTAGCAGCCTCACTACTAAAGACATTTTATCACCGGTCGTTAATAATGAATGGTGCTTTGTTTTGTAGGGTGTAGAATAAAACAGAAGTATTATTAAAGTTCAACCTCAGTTTCGTAACAATATACCCGTACTTTTGTTGATTATTTTCGGTTTATATATTAAATTCTGACCGCTTTTATTTCTGTTATTATATCATTTTGTGTTTATTTTTTCAATTGTTCTTTCAAGATAATTATTCGTATACCAAATTTATTTTTAGCTTTGCGTTCAGAATTCCCACTTTGGCGGAAGTTAGTAATATAACGTAACCAAATTGACAGAAAAAAGTTATATTTCTATATATTTTACAAGATTGTCTGTGATATCACTAGCTTAAAACAATGATTAAGCTATTTTCTCTTAAACAACAAAAGAAGGATGGAGAAAGTGCCCCGGATAGAGGGAAAAGATCGTCTGCTGCTCAACTCCGAATTCAGAAAGGTCACCACAAATATAGCATGACACGGTCACCATGACTGGATTATGTGGATACGTATTAATCAATAGTAGTTTGATGATATTTGAAGATCATTGTGTAGATCAATTTACAATTTCTGAGATCCAACCCATTTCACTGTTTTCTTTCATTACACTGAACTTTATATATTTATTTTAAAATTAAATCTGTGTATCATCATTATGGGGACCAGACAACTCGGCCCGAGTTATTAGACTGATAGACGGGGCATGCTGTGACACATTATATGCGTGTAAAGTACGATAGTTGGCCATGTCGTAGTATTGTACTATAGTAACTAAGTAATAATAATGCATTATACTGATAGATACCGCTAACTATATGGTCACCATTAAGAATGACAATTGTGCATGTTGTACGTGATATCATTTGCTTGCTCTTTGTGCCGAAGTGGAATCTGAGTCACAACTAGGAAGGAGGAAAATACTTCATACTACAACAATAAGTCAGGAGGCTATATCCGCGAGTGTTTTTACTACGATAAAGTACGATAAAGAACTTTTGCATGTTTTTTCTGGGATCAACTCCAATGTTTAGGTCACCGACTGTAGAACAAAAACAAATTATTCGAACAGCGGAAACTATTTTCAAAGATAAATGGATCAGCAATTTATCAATCCGACATGACACTTCGTTTCGGGACGTTTAGGTTAAGGCAGGGGTTTCCCTAGAGTGATAAGCCGACACAGCCCGTGCTCCCTTAGCCAGCCAAGTAAGCGCCTTCATGTCTGGTAAGCGCCTTAACTGCAGGACCGTGTCGGCTTAATTTGTAACATGTATACAAAACAATGGAGCTGTGATCCGTAACGTCATTCACCACACATTATCACACTTCCATTTGGTATCTCTGCAATTCTTTAGATGTTCACTTTGAGGTCCATTGATCGCACCGTTTTAATTGTCGGCGGGCTTGTGCTGGTCACGTGGTACAGGTTATCCCAAGGGCTGAGTTCAGCCAGACCGAGCGAAAACAAAACGTTCGCTACACTGGTTTGTGTGCTTCACGTTAAACCAAATGGACACGACAGACACCAATCAAATAGTTCGCGAACATTAGGAAGAAGGTTCATTGGCTGAACTGAGGAAAGCTCTTGGCGTAATATACATCACGCTTCAGAGTCGGCTGACACCCACGTGTCAAGAGACATCGTTGCGAACATTAAACAGTACAGTTACACAGAAGTAAATCTTGATGTAAATTTGTAGAAAAGCAATAGTTGTTTGCATCAATGAATACCTAACTGCAGTTTCGGTTATTTCCTTTGTCTTTGTTAATTTTGTACCTATGGTCGTGAGCACGCATGCAGATCGTGATCGCGGGAAATGAACATGCAGTATTTATACAAATTGCAGTTACACGTACACTGAATTAGTTTACAATAATCATATTTGTTAGATAATGCTAGATATATATTTGTAAAACTGTGAGGTGACATTTAATAAGTTAGCTGGATTTTAAAAACATTGTAAAAATTTATTTTATTACCTTTTTTTTCTTTTTTTATAAATGAATATACTGTGACGTCAGCATTCTTAGCTTAGGTATTTTACAAGCAGAAATCACAACAAGCATTTAACATGACGCTGAAATCAACAGCAACAACATGGCCCAAATTATGAAATTGTTGGGGGTGGGGAATTGATGGGTTATTTTTTTTAAATAACAGGACTGCATGAATGAAATCTGTGCACAATCTGTGACAATATTTACTGTTTTGTGCTTTGCCAATGCTAGACCCAATGATCTTCCGCGATCGCGGAAAATGGATGAAATTCACGAAATTCCCATTGTTAAACAGAATTTACTTTTGGAAACGGAATTACGAGTTTTAGTGAAGTTTAAAAAAGTATTGCCGTTTTACTATTGTCACACATTGTAAAACATTGTAAAACTGATTTTTGTTCCCTGCACACACGTAGTGTCTTATTTACCGGGTTTACTGCTTAATCTGTTGTGCCCACGCAGAAGGGACAGTTTTTTGCCAGGAGTAAGTTCAGCTAGCTGTTCACAACAAGACACCAATGCTTGTCTTGGAAGACTAATTTTTACGCCTTACATTAAACCGAATAACAACTTCGGGAACCAGTCAAAATAGTTTGTAAACCTTTAGCGAAAACGACTGGCTGAACGTAGCAATGTTACTGTATTTCCATTGTGGCATACGGATACTATGCATGAATGAATGAATGAATGTTTAACGTCCCCAGCATGAAAAATACATCGGCTATTGGGTGTCATACTATGGTAATGCAAACAAATAAAGTGATGATCAACATCAATATAAGAATTCAAGATTGATATAAAAACAGTGTAAAGAACTGTGCACAAATACAAATATCACAGATAGATACTGACTTTTACTCAAATTTTTTATTTTGTGCTATATTGGCCATTCTCAAAGAGAATGTTACACCCCTGCACCACAGTGAGGTTACAGCACGCGCAGGGGCGGATACTATGCATATTGTCAAAGCGGTGATAAAAATAAAAAGTTTTACAGTTGTCAACCCTGAGCCTCTTTGAATAAAACAGTGTAATTAGTTGAACAATTATGCTTTATAAATTATATAGTTATAATTGTGACCTTTGCTCCTGATGCGATTTTTCGCTGCTAACGTATACATTGATTTAACGACAAATAGCAATGCATTGCTACTGTGTCGCGACGCATTGTTACTGTGTCGCTTTCTGTGAAGTTGGTTGGTTGTTCAAGTCATTATAATTATAATATGTACCAGAAGAATCATGAATAAATAACATTTTCTCCTTAATTTCTCAAGTTTTGTTAGTTAAATTGTTAATTACATATTGTATTCTGAAACGGAAACGAAACAGAATTAAAAAAAAAAAATGAAACGGAAAAGAGCTTTTTTTAAAACAGAAAATCACTTGGCCTACATGATAAAGCATTGATCCCAAGACAGTGTCGTCTATCGAGACTGTTTTTAATCTCAACTGTACAAAAGAAATACAGGGTTCACACTGGAAAGACTTTAGTTTCAGCCAATTTCTGAAATATGTAGAGTATTTCCTTGAACACTATTAAAAAAGGAGTAATTTATACAAACTTTTATTAGCAATCTGGCAGTGGGCAGGGTGAGCCCTGGAAATAATTAGGGGTATATACAGAGTTATAAACAACTTAATTTAAAGTAGGCTTGACAGTTCATTGTAAAAATCTTAAGTTTGTAAATGCCAATATACTACCAAACTGCGAGAATAAAATACAAGATTAATCTGTACTAAACAATCATCATTAATAAAAGATGTTAGTAATTAATCCAATATTAGGACCTCCCATCATAAAGACATAAAATTGTGCAGTTGTCTAGGCTATCGTAAATGACTGTTTCTGAACAGTTATATATTATTGTGAGTTGATTAAACAGTTTGGGCGAGTTAACCAGCATTCAAATGAGTGCAAATTGTACAAATTTGTATAATTTCAGCAAGCAGAAGAAGATGTAGAACGGTAGATAAAATGGGGGAATACTGTAAATCATAATATATTACTATTAGTGATTGTAAAATTTAGCAAATTCCAAATAAGTGGCTTATTAGCGTCAAACTTTACCGAGGTCTGCATATATATGCATTAATTAAGAAAGTTAAGCTTTTCTTTGTAGAATTGGGTGTGATATATTTTGGGTGTGATCAATACAATTAACAAGTTTTGGTGAAGTGATCAGGAATTGCCAGAACATCAGTACATGTATACATATATATTATATATACATCTGGAGGAATGTTTTTCTATATTTTTACAATGTATGTAATGGAGATTGATTGTTATTTCAGACATAACTGAACTGAATCTTCCAAAGACTTGCCAAGTTGATTTTCCAGATCCAGATGACTTGTTGAATTTTAAACTCAATATTTGTCCAGATGAGGTGAACCTATTTTTTTATAAAAAGTTGATGTATGCACAGTGTTGTTACTGTTAAATGTTTAGTCCAAGAAGATATAACTTGATTCCAAAACATTAATCTTGGTCCTATGTGGTTACCCATAACCATATTTCTTGAGTACTGATCAATGCTCACTAAGTGTATCATTTGGTTGATATGTCGGTTGCAGTAAAGTGGACTATTTATGTACAGAATTTTTCTTTGTACACAACTAAACTGAATCTGATTGATAAAATAGACAGCCTTTATATTTTTTATTAATAATACAGGGGACAATATTTCAAAATCTTAGGTAACCAGAAGTTGGTTCACGTGATTTTTAATTAGGTAACCGATTGTTTGGTTACATGAACTATATTCACGTACCCAATGAGTTAGACCTACCTAATTGTAAAACACTTGAACTACGGTTCTTTGCTACATTGGTGGTTCAAATATATATTTTTTTTTAAACTGATTTTCAAATTGACTAAGTACTGATATATGGTACTTATAATTTTAGGATGTAATTTTTTCACCACATAGCCGATTTGCAATTCATGTGAGTTTGAAGTTGCCTAACCGACACGCGAACAGAACAACAGTTCTCATGAAATATTGTGCCCTAATACACAAAATTAAGTTTTTTTATCAACCAATGTTCAGCTTTATAAATACATGTAGTTCCGTTAAGTAACAGAAGCATTGGCCACCTGTTTTGATCTCAGATCCGACAAGAAATATTCTGGCACATGCTAATGATCTGTCAGAATTTCTATATTTGAGCAGTTAATTGCATTGGTAAGATGCTATAATAAGTAGCATACGTTAACATTAATTATTGAATATTACACTAATGAATTTCTAATAATTTAAATGCACATGTGTATTGAAGACACTGTTAATTATTCATATGTTTACATACATGTATCTATATTATATCACTATTATTTAAAATGGCAGAACTTATTTTTGTTCTTTTTTGTCTTTGCCAAATATCAAAAAACAAATATGACACTTTTTATTTAGATACTAAGATGTTGAGTCCAGAAATTGGTGTTCTAGTTGTCTTAAACGGACATAACACTGTAACAATTATTTTTCTTTTCAGGGTTTTTACAGAGGTGGTAGATTTGTGTTCAGTTTCAAAGTAGGACAAGGTTACCCTCATGATCCACCAAAGGTCAAATGTGAAACGATGGTTTATCACCCCAACATAGACTTAGAAGGAAATGTTTGCCTTAATATTCTCAGGTAATGACTCTTCAACTTCAATTTGAGTCTTGTTGGCATGTAACAGGAATTGTGGTACAATATTTGATTAGCCATTTGATAGAGCATGGGACAGCCCCTTTACACACACGTACACACTGTCACACATTGGTTTGTACGCTATGGTATATCAAACAGTGGGATGTGTGCTATTCTGTTGATTTCGTTTATTGTTTCATTTACCCATACATCTTCAAAGTACTATTTTAAGTTAATATAACACATTTGCCATGTAGTGATACAAAAAACCCCAAACAACAACCCCAAAAGAACAAGAAATAATTAAATATTTTACGCCATTTGTTTTATTTGTACCATAATTTGTAGCCTGGTCATGTTAGTAAGTGTCAGTGGTGGGTTTCTTCCGAGAGCAGAATGTAGCTCAGATGTCAGGGTGCTAGCTTTTGGTGTACTGGATTGTAGGATTGATCATCCTCTGTGCACTAGTCAGTTTCGTGCACAGTGCACCATGACTGTTACATCAAATGTCATCATATATGGGAAGAACATAAAAAAGATCCCTTACTGCTGTTTTGTAGGAGTAATTTATGTGGTGGAAACATGTTTTCTTTCACTCTATAGACTCAGCACTTTAGATTGTATCAAAGTTGAGGCGATAAACGTTGTACCCATAATAAGCAAGCCCAAATTAAATACAAACAAGCTGACCACAAAACCAGTGAAGTGTTAAGCTGTAATTAGATTAAAATAACTGGAAATGCATTTCTGAATATCTACAACTCTTTACCGGCTGTTGATAACATTACTACACTAACGTGATCTCAGAGTAGTGATCTCAGAGTACTCGGATCAGATTGAAAAAACACACTGTGTCCACATTAGTGAGATTTAAAATTCTGAGACCACATGTCAGTATAATGAATGAATGAATGAATGAATGAATGAATCTTTAACGACACCACAGCACAAAAATATATCGGCTAATGGGTGTCAACTACATTTGTAAGTTAAGACACCAAATAGCCAAAGTTTAAAATTTATCAGTGGTTCTTTTTCTACTGTAGATAAGATGTTGCAGTGATAATAAAAGTTCTATTGAAAGTCTTTCTTTTTGTATGCTGTAAAAGGTAGTAACTGATAAATGGGTACAAATATGTTAGTGTATTAATTGTGGTATTTTAAAATATACATCGAAATAATATAGTCAGATACCTTAGAAATATCTCCCTGAAACACCGACCTTAAATAACTAAATCATTCAGCTGCTTAATAAAGCAACTGGGTAGAAGTCACAAAAAGTAATTTTCTCAAAATAATTTACATCTTATTCTTTCTTGTCTGCCTTTTTTTACTAATATTCTTAAATGAGCTTGACAGATGTTTATATTTGTTGCTGTCTCTACAAGTATGGAGTTAATGCCATTCATATTATGTATTAATTTGACATTATTTTTGCAGAGAAGACTGGAAGCCCGTTCTTACAATAAACTCCATAGTATATGGATTACAGTATTTGTTTTTGGTAAGTGAATGCAATACTACTACTACTACTACTTGTCTTAGCAAATGTTTTTCTAATGGCTGGCAGAGGCTCAAACGTAACAGTTTGTTACCTACAGCAATTTTGAAAGGTTTTTGTCCCATGTAAAACGCTCATATACAGCAGTTTTAAACCATAAATTTTGCAAAAAATAAACAATATTATTATAATTTTTTTAAATCTCTTTTGGTCCAGCAGAGAAAACTGCCATCAGTAAAAGCCCAGACCTATGTCAGTTGATATCACAGCTATGTCATTTGCCATCGGTGCCATCATTAAGTTTGAGCCCTGCTGGTAAAAATAGGATGCTATGACAGATGTCTAGTGTTTTAATAGTGTTAATTAGGGGATAACCATGTTGTACTCGTATGTACAAAAAATATATAGACAATATATGTACATTAAAAAGATAAACTGAAGTATGAGCTACTACAAACATTAAGATGATCAGAAACAAATTGAATATACGGATATGATCTTTGAAACAAGAAAATGTATTTAATGTGAACTTTTAGTTGCTAAAAATGGTCAGAAACGTCTCAACTGGTAGGAAACTCAGGACAGTTGCCGTAATGTGGAAACTCTTCAGTTTATTAAGGATGTAGTTTTATTTTAAATAGCTAAACTGTAGA
Source organism: Gigantopelta aegis (assembly GCF_016097555.1). Lineage (NCBI taxonomy): Eukaryota > Metazoa > Mollusca > Gastropoda > Neomphalida > Peltospiridae > Gigantopelta > Gigantopelta aegis. The sequence continues at coordinate 34,840,464 of NC_054707.1, read as the reverse complement.
AAAACAAGACAGTGGGTTCTTAGACCTCTGCCAGTCCAACCAGAGGGGACTATAGCTTATGTCTTCATCCTTCTGTCTGTCTTTCTTACTGTCTGTCCATCTGTCCCACATATAGTTTTCCAGAATTTGTTTTCACAATGCCTCTAGATATTGAGCTGAAATTTTGTATATAGCTTTATACTGTTACAAACCATGTTGATTTACTCATTTTGTCAGAGTTACGGCCCATGGATACGAACATTAGTTGGACTTGGTAGGGACATGTATTGCTTTAGCAGTTCACTCAGGAATACTTGTGCTAAATAAAATGCTGAATGTTTGGCTTCTTTCTCCTTCAGGAACCCAATCCAGAGGATCCATTAAACAAGGAAGCTGCCGAAGTTTTACAATCAAATCGTCGTCTCTTTGAACAGAATGTTTCTAAATCCATGCGTGGTGGACACATAGGTTCCGTGTTTTTCGAACGGTGCTTAAAGTGATCCATGCTTTAGTTTGTGAACTTGCTAGAAAAATAAATTATCACATTGCCTACCCAGTTGGATCTTTAAAAAGGAGTCAAAGTTTATTCTCCATGCACGTTGCTTGAACAAGCGTGAATCGCTCATCTGATTGGGTTCCTGCATTATTTAAATGTATGTGATGGTTAACTTTTTTCGAGTGTGGATTCTTCTTCCTGCAGATGGCCCAGACATCCTTGGTCTACAGTCCACACTTAATTCTGTTGAAGTACCTCACAGTGTTAACAAAAAAACACCTAAAATCACTTGTTGAGGATTGCTGTCTTCAATGGTTGCAGGTGAATATTACCTACACATCAGTCAGCGCGTGCATTTTGTATTTATTGTTTTAGCCAGACTTTACTTTTTGCATTCAGATTTCTCTGATCTAATTTTTTTTTTTTTAACATCTTTTTTCTTTCGTTTACAAAGGTCACTTGTGTCGGCCACAAAAAAAAGTTTCTGTTTGTAAATTCTGTGTTTCAAGATGAACATACGACAGTTGCAAACATTGGATGGACACAAAAAAAGTATATGTGTGCTATTAACCATGTTAAAAGCAGTTAAGATATTTGTTATGCGATTTATATATATGATATATCCGTTGTTCCATTATTAAGGACAGTTGCATATGTTCTGTATATTCTTGTAGAAGTGGAGTCGAATGGCATTTTCAATGTTTGGATATTCTGTGGTTCAGAGAAAATAAAAACGTACTGTAAATTACTGGAAAAGACGACCTCGTTGCCCGAAGTCTGTACATGTATAAATACCTTTTTGTGTTATATTCATGTATGGATGTGTACCATTTTTATAACATTTTGATATCTAGCCATATTTTAACATTTCTCAATGTATGCTTAAAGATGAAGACGTAACAAATATGTGTAGTTTGTACAGTGTTATTTCAGATCAATGTTTATTATCTTGACATAGTTTGGAGCACTAAAGCATTGGAGAGAAATACTATTTTCCCATTTGAGACAATTATTCAAATGATGCTTGGGGTTAAAAGCATTCAAAAGTATCGTCCACTAGACTGTTCTCTAGTACAGGTCCAAATAGTGCAAGCCATTTATGTTATGTGTTAAAAGAAACTACCATGACTACTACACTTCACTTTGTGCCATGCCATTAAAAGAGAGAGAGAGTTTGTGTAAAGTGTAGTTACCTAAAAAAAACTGTTCTATGGCAGTTTTATCAATTCTGATCAACTGAAGAACAATAGTCCTGATTTAATGAATCTAATTAATTTGATCACCAAGTGATAACTTCAGATTTACATATATGCTCCATTTCTATTTAACTTGCACAAAATTACTTCCCTTGGTGAAAGCATTTTTGAACTTTTTTTCTTTTTTTTAAATATAATAACCAACACTCTAGGGGTATTCTTGATGGGATGCCACCCATCTCGTCCCTACAAGCTGTGCACCTTAATGGCCTTAACGAGTCCACACACATGGACATATATAGATCGGACTTTAAACTTTTAGACCTTCATTAAAACTTTTATGTCAAAATTACCTCTCTTTTTTTTTTCTCTATATTATTCAGTAGTCCGATCCTTTTCTTTCTCTCATTTATTTTTGGTCTGTCCTAATAAAATGCTCCAAATTATATAAATATTTAGCCGAGCAGTCAATTCCTTTTCATTTATGGCTAGTTAACTTTTTAATTTAAAAAAATACATATATATATCTTTTTCACTAATTGCTATTCCAGAATTGTGTCTATTTCCAGTTAACCCACACCACCCCCTATTCTGTCCCAGACCCAGTCACTGGCTAAGTCAGAGATTGTGCCCAGGAGAGACGTGCTTGAAACTTAATTGGATATAGGCACATTAATATGTTATCCAATCCTATTGTTTTCTCAATATTGACTTATTTACCTACATTTCAGTTAATTCTTAGGTCTTGTATTATTTTCAGGAATTAATTTGTTTGTGCAATGTGCTCTATTGGTATCGTTAAACAAAACAAATTTTAATTTGTGCATGATGGGAAAATCAGTAAAATTAATAGCAATCCATAGACTTGCTAAATCCTTTTTTTTGTTATGTTTTGTGATTGTAATATAAATACAAACTATTTTATACCTGTATCAGGTGTGGATCTACAAACAATAAAATTGTAATGTCTATGAAATGGATCAGTTACATTTTATTCAGGATGCAAAATTTATCTACATGTTCCCAATGGTATCATGTACAGGTATTTGAAAATTCTACCATACATTTGTGTTAAATCTTAAATCTACAATGTTGAGAATATTTTTAATATTTAGACATTTAAAATAGATTGTTAAATTTACATGTCTGCCCATAATATGCCATTCTTCACTTTAAAGTTCTCTATCTAAAGGGTTTTATGTAGCTCAGTGGTAGAGTGCTTGCCTGAGGTGTGTTGGGTCACAGGATCCAATACCTTCAATAGACTTTTTTTTTCTTTTTTCTTTCTTCTATTTTTCCCAACTCATCCCAACCAGTGCCACATCATTGGTTCATCAAAGATCATGGTATGTACTGTCCTGTAAGTGTCAAAGTGCATATAAAAGATTCCCTACTGCTTTATTGATAGACATAACCTTTGTGATGGGCAGCAGGTTTTCTCTCTGTTGACCAAAGGTTGAACTTTATCATATATTAGACACCAAATAGCCATAGTTTTAAAATGTACAGGGGTGTTAGTAAACAAATACGCCTTTTTAGGCACATTGATTATGGAGCTGTTAATGTGTCCCACATCTGAAATCTTTGGTTATGCAGTTTTCCAACATGATAGTGACAAGACTAGAATGCTTCATGATGGCAGTTGGTGATATTTATTCATAATGACGAGGGTCTCCAATAAGCTTTGTGCATTGGTAGACAATATTATAGTACGGAAGGTGCGACTGTATTTTTAACTGAAAATTTACAGGCACCTTTTACATGAATAAAATTCTTATTCATATTTTTTTAAATTAAAGAATTGTAGAATCTTTTTCAGCTTCATGTATATAGCATTGAATTCACAAATCTTGACACGCTGAATATTTAATTTCAAATGTTCATTGCAGATACCTACATGTATAGTCCTTTCCACAGGGAACGCCCCTTTTTTTTTCTTTCATACTATAGAATTTACTACAAGTTATTTATGTTTGAGCCAATTGCTTTATAAATTGCGCATATAAGTTTTTGGTTTTTTTTGTCATTTCCAAAACACTTTTACTTTTCTTCTTTCATCAAACCAAATTGAAATTATTTAAACAAATATCTTTATAGGATGATGGGATGGACTATAAGTATGTATTTTGAATAAGTGGAAAATTGTATCTGTTATGTGTAATATCTATAAGTTTTATTTATGTCTATAACATACACATACTTGTAGGGAAGCCCAGTAGTGATTCGGGTCATAGGACCATAAGCAGTTGGCACTATTATAGGTTCCAGCAAGTGCACCACGACTGGTATATCAATTCAAAGGTTGTGGTATGTGCTATCCTGTCTATGCGATGGTACATATAAAAGATCCCTTGCTACTAATGGAAACGTTTAGCAGGTTTCTTCTCTAAGACTGTATGTCACAATTACTGAATGTTTGCCATCCAATAGCCGATGATTAATAAATCAGTGTGCTCTAGTGGTGTAATTAAACAAAAACAAACTAAACTAAAACTGTCTATTAAAGTTTTTAAGATATATTAATTTTTTTAGAACGTAACATGCAGGTAAGTCAAACAGGCCCCATGCTTATAAACCTTAAAGTCTAGACTTTAATAAAGTCCAGACTTTAACGTCATGGCAACGTCATTCAAATAGCATTACGTGAAAGTCTGGACTTTATTAAAATCTAGACTTTAAGTTTTATAAGCACGGGCCCTAAGTTTTATAAGCATGGGCTCAGGTATTCTAGTCATAAAATTTACTTCTTATAAGGTTCACGCATGCTGTTCTGGACAGATACCTCGGCTATCTGGTCTGTTTCCGAGACGAGAGGGTTAGTGAGAGAGACGTCTGTGTAGTGGCCGTACTCGTCAACACCATCCTTATGTCCGATGGCTTAACCACTACACCTATATATTAAATGCACATAATTTGATTTTCTGCTTTGAAGGTGTCTTACTCTAACAGGGCTCGAACTTAATGGTGGCACCGTCGTTGAGATATAAATTGCTGTAGGTAAAGAGCATCATCGATGGCACTTTTGTGCTGTCGGTAAAGCTCCTCAACAATGGCGAAATGTATACACCTGGTGTACATTATCTGCCAATATTTAACATTTGCAACTTTAAAAGATGTCTACATATAACAAAATAGCCTATTAGTCAGGTTTATTTGCTGCAAATGTCACTTTAAAAAAAATTGCCATAGGCAGGCTCAAAATTGCCGTTGGTGGACTGTTTTACCCATTGCAATTTTAAAAATTGCCGTGGGAGACAAATTCTAAAGTTCAAGCCCTGCTCTAACTAAATGTAGATCTCAATAAGAGATTTATAATCGTATTAAATCGATTTGGTGTTCCATTCAGTTAACTGGGTAGAATTCACGGTTTTATTATTCTATTAGTACATGTATTAGAGTAGATTTTAATTTTATGGCATGTTAACCTTGTTAAAAGGACCAAAGCCAAGAAAATAATCACTGTTAACAACAATAATTAAATTCATTGTAGTTGTTGCAATTAAGAGTCCAAACAATTGTCTTTTTTTTTCGTCTTTTTTTTTTTTTTTTTTTTTTTTTGGTGTGCAAATGTTTAAAAATTGAGCCTTCCCCTGCCCTCTGGTTAAGAGATTTACATTTATTGTATTATTAAAGAAAAAGGTTGTGTTATTAATAAGGTGTATGGAATGTTATAATTGTATTAAAGGTGTATTACATTTTGTTTCTTCCACATACCAGTAATATGCACCAAAGTGGGTTCTTTATTTTACTAATCAAATATTTTGTCTTGTTATTAACTTGTTACTCTTGATTTCTTTTGGCCATTTTAATAGTAGTTAAAAAAGGTGGGTTTTTTTTTTTTTTTTTGGTTTTTTTTTGTTTTGTTTTTTTTTTTCTTAATGCTTATTTAATATATATATTGTACTGGAAATTGTCTCTTTAAAATAACAAATTAACTTGTTTTAAACCTGAATGTGTGAAGAAACTGTGCTGGTTTTGGTATGGGTGTCAAATTTGCTGCTTAAATATGTTGATACTCCTGTTATATGTTGTATGGATGTATGAATAAATGTATCTCATGTTTTTTCTTTCTTGGTTTCCTTGAAATAGTTTTTGTCATAAGGTTAAACTCTAAATCATCTTATTTTGAGAAACTTATATTGTGACTTTGGAATAACTGCATTGATATAGTATTAATTATTAAAACATTTTTGATTATTCTGTATCAAAAAATACTCTTTGAACAAGATTTTTGTTTTATGATTATTGCGATAGGAAAGAAAAGGAATATTGTTTAAGAACATAATTATCTACACAAGAGCAAGGAATATTTTATATGCACTGTTTTATAGACAGCAAAATAAGGCACTGATTGGAATGGGAAAAACCCAAGTTCACTGATGGATGTTGTTCCTAGGACTCATTGAGGACCATCAGTCCGATGACCTATTAACCTCAAGTGAGCAGGCTACCACTGAGCTACATCCTATCCAATCTTGTAAAAAGTTAGGTTACAATGACCTAATTATGGTGACTTAAAAGCCAAAATCATATACTGTTGATAGTCATAGACAGACGAATAAAACCACAATGGACAATGGTACATAGAAATTGGTTACTTACGTGTAATTAGTTTACCGTTTAAAGATTCCATCATGCTTGTATATGTTAGTCTCTGTTCATGCATTTGTCTATCTATAGTCCTTCACATAGGGAATGCTTTTTTTCATACCATTGAATTTACTGCAAGTTATTTATTTTTGAGCCGATTGTTTTCTAAATTGCACACAAATATATATATACATGTGTGAGTATATATATATATATATATATATATACACATATATGTATATGTATGTGTGTGTGTGTATATGTATATATATATATGTGTGTGTGTGTATATATATATATATATATATATATGTGTATATATATATATATATATGTATGTATGTATGTATATGTATGTATGTATGTATGTATGTATGTATGTATGTATGTATGTATAGATATGTATGTATATATATGTATGTATGTATGTATGTATGTATATATATGTATGTATATATATGTATGTATATATATGTATGTATATATCTGTATATATATATCTGTATATATATATAGATATATATATATATATAGATAGATAGATAGATAGATACCATTTATCTTATAACTCGTTTTTTGTATAATTTGTAAATGAGCTCTCATTGATGTACAAAGTGGTGTTTACTCTTGAAATCAAAATAAATATGTCAGTAAACAGGTGATTTGTGACCTTTTTTGGAACAGACTATAACACATTTTTGATCAATATGTGTCAATTTCATTTACCCTTAAAAAAAAACACCTTTAAACTTAAAACTGCAAGTTAACTTATTATTTTGAATTGCAGTATAAATTATTAATTATGACCAGCATATTTATTGAATATAAATTGAATATAAGCACATTAGACATTTACACAATCTTGCAACCACTTAAAGGTGCTATATCTTATATTTTTTATTGGAGAATCTTTATCACAAACATGCTCACATATAACTATTTTCTACTAGTAGATAAAATTATTTCCTATAATCATTTATGGGCATACAGTTAAAAGTGCCCTCTTTAAATGTTAAATCAAAATTTTATTGAAAAAATGATTTGCAATAGCTGTCATTGTGCAACATTGAGGTAGCACCTTTAATACCGGTATAATAGATCACAAACTCAGAATGGTTCTTGACAGTTTTGCTCAAAAGTTACTTATAAATGACTACAAATGTTTTGTTTTGGAGAGGGATAGGGGTAAACCTTTGTCAGAAACAGTCCCTCACATATTGTACCAGCAATGAAATCAACATGTTGACCAAAATATGTTGTAGTCTGTTCCAATAAAGTGCACAAATCACCTGTTTACTGACATCTTTCTTTTAATTTCAAGAGTAAACACCACCTTGTACATCAATGAGAGCCCAAACAAGTGAATGCTAAATTAAGTAGACTATCATTAAATAGATATTTACTTGTCAGTTTAATATGTAAGAAATAATTGACGGAAATCATTTTTATTCTATTTCAGACAGTACTTTAGTGTAATATTGGTGTGATGTAGATCACTTGCTGGCCCAATTCTTAGAAAAACAACGTGTAGTAGGTCTCAACATCTGTGTACTTCTGCGTTATGGCTTGTTTGCAGTTGGTTTGTAATAAATAAAATACTAAACTAGCCTGGCCATCATACCATTTTTATGAAACTCGTTAACAGTTTGTATCTGACTCGCTTTCGCTCGTCAATACCAAAACTGTTCATTCATTTCATAAAAATGGTATGACAGGCAAGCTTGTAGTATTCTCTGTTTATCATAATTAACAAGTGGTGTTCTCACTAACGGGTGTGTAAGAAAAATATGAATGAATGAATGAAAAGTTTGTTTTGTTTAATGACACCACTAGAGAACATTGATTTAGTAATCATCGGCTATTGGATGTCAAACATGGTAATTTTGACATAGTCATAGAAAGGAAACCCGCTACGTGTTTTTATTAGTAGCAAGGGATCTTTTATATGCACCATTCCATAGACAGGATAGCACATACCACGGCTTTTGATATACCAGTGGTGGTGCACAGGCTGGAGCGAGAAATAGCCTAATGGGGCCCACCGACGGGCATCGATTCCAGACCAACCGCGCATTAGGTGGGCGCTTTACCACTGGTCTATGTCCCACCCTATGAATAAATGAATGAATGAATGTTTAATGACACCCCAGAACAAAAATACACATCGGCTATTGGGTGTTATGTTCATATATCATACATTCTTTGTTAATCGCAGTTTGCGGTAATTTCACAGAGCTAGCGAAATTCCTATGATGCGAATGAATGAATGAATGAATGAATGTTTAACGACACCTCAGCACGAAAAATACATCGGCTATTGGGTGTCAAACTATGGTTGATGCAAATAAATAAAGTGATGATCAACATCAACATAAAAATTCAAGGTTTAAACAAAAACAGTGTAAAGAACTGTGCAAAATACAAATACAAATATCACCGAATTTTACGGACACCGAATTTTACTCTAAACTTCAATTTGTGCTGTATTGGCCATTCTCAAAGAGAATGTTACACCCCTGCACCACGGTGAGGATACAGCACGCGCAGGGGCCTATGATGCGATTCCTGTTTGTAGGCCACACCCAACTCTTATGGATTTATGCTCCATTGTGAAAAACGTAGCCCAGTGGTACAGCGCTCGCTTGATGCGCGGTCGGTTTGGGATCGATCCCATTGCGCTATTTCTCGTTCCAGCCAGTGCACCACGACTGGTACATCAAAGGCCGTGGTATGTGCTATCCTGTCTATGGGATGGTGCATATAAAAGATCCCTTGCTGCTAATCGGAAAGAGTAGCCCATGAAGTGGCGACAGCGAGTTTCCTCTCTCAATATCTGTGGTACTTAACCATATGTCTGACACATATAACCGTAAATAAAATGTGTTGAGTGCGTCAAATAAAATATTTCCTACCTTCCTTCCATTGTGAGAAAAGTAGTACCTACAAAAACAAACAAAAAAAGTCACTAAACTTGTACAACAAAAAACTAATAACATAACTATAAAAATTAATGCTAAGAAGCTCCCTTTCCAAAATGTCTGTCCCTAATCCGCCTCCACACCTGTTACTCCTACCAGAAAGCAGCGAGTGATGTCTTACATTGTATATATTCACACATTCATAGACAGGACAGCACACAAAATAAACTGTGATGCCACATCGGTTGGGACCGCAGCAAAATCCGAGTTCAGTGAGGGCGACCAGTCCACCATGCGTTATTTTTGGTTAGGCATGTGTTGAGGCCCATTTTGTAATAAACGACCCATTTTGTAATATGTACCCATTTTGTAATAAAAAACGACCCATTTTGTAATATGTACCCATTTTGTAATAAAAAACGACCCATTCTGTAATAAACGTAGGTACCCATTTTGTAATAAAATCGGACCCATTTTGTAATAATAAATAGGTGCCCATTTTGTAATAAAAAAATTCCCATTCTGTAATAAAGGCTTAAAACGTCAGATTACAACATAGGTATAGGCCTTTGTTTAATATATACAAAGTGAAATAATATTAAACTTTGTGTTTAGATTTATTTCGATGGTCGATGGTTCGCCTGGGATATGAAATTTCTAACGCTAACCCCCTAAATATACATTGTTTTCTTGTTCCAACCAGTGCTATTCGGTTGGGGTATGAAGAACCAAATATGTTCTACAGCTGTGTATCAAAAATAGTAGCTTGTGTGGGTAGTCTGTATCATAATTATCGGAACAGCAACAGCTGATTAAAATACTTTGTGATGTTAAAGAAGCATACATTAAAGATTTAATTAATATTGATAAGTATATTAGTTTGGCATAAAAATTATAAGTTAAGGCACTCTCTTGTCTAAAAGCATACTAGTTGTCACTTTTCTTTTATACTGTTTGTGAATGTAATACATTTATGCATGTAGGTAACATTTAGTTTTTATATATTTCATTGTATTATTACCTAACATGAAAACCAAAAGCGTGTAATTGATGAATATAATAATTGAATTCTCTTGTGCGTTTATACATACTGTGTATATATGCTGTGCTGATAAGCTTACAGCTTAAAGCAATAAAATAATTGAATTGAAACACATATACATTTAAAACAGGAGATGATTATTTTGTCGTGCATTGATTATACTCTCCGTATGGATGAACATTTGGATCCTAGCTAAAATAATACAAAGGTGAATGAATACATATACACAATCCAATGAATGCATATGACAAGGGTTTTTTTCCCCATGAAAATTTTCATTATTCAAGGAGAACTTTCCTTTGTTAGAAACGATAACAGTTTGGCTAACAACTTTCAGTTCTTTTTGCAATACAGGTCTGTCTGTCTGTTTCTCTCTCTCCCTCACTGTTTCTCTGTATGTCTCATTATATCTGTATCTCTGTCTCTGTTTCTCTCTGCTTATCTGTCTGTTTTTCTCTCTGCTTGTCTGTCTGTCTGTCTGTCAGTCTGTCTGTCTCTCTCTCTATGTGTCTGTGTGTCCATCTTTGTATTTATCTGTGTGTGTCTCTGTGAATATATAGTTTTGAAAACAAGGGGTTTTTTTCCTTGAAAAGGTTCATTATTCAAGGAGACTTTCAGTTCTTTTCAAAACATACGTTTATTTTTCAGTGAATTCATACATTTATAATAATATTTTGTGTTGACTTCAGGAGGAAGTATCTGTACATGCTTATAATTTATGTAAAAAATAAACCGGTTTTGATACACAATGTTCCTTATCGAAATATTATTAGCACATTTATGAATTAACTTAAATAGTTCCTATTGTCATGCATAAGGGATAGTTCATGTTTCAGTTACTACGATTTAACATTTCCTGACACTTCTAGTGTCTCACATGGTATATTTTTAATCTATGGGATCGTTCAATTAGTTGTGCAGCAATTTATTCAAATACATCAAATCATATTCAAAATTCTGTAATATTATTACACTGTATATATTTAAAATGTTCATATTTATGGGATTATTAGCAAATGTACATAGAAGTTTAGAAAGAAATATATATATATACCTAATATTGCCGGTAACCATAACAAAAGAAGAATAAGAATAAGAAAGGCAAGTGTGGGTACACAATAATTGTAGAATTAACTTCCACCACCATCGGCTGAATGATCACATGTGTTTTATGTGTATTGTTCACTTTCTCGTGGTGGGTGGGGGATGGGGTAGGGCGGCTGGGGTGTGTGGGGAGGGAGTGTTAGTGGGAAATCACTTTTGACGGATACTAGTTTAAGTGTATTTCAGCTTAAGTAGTTGTTGATTAAACCCACTGTTTTTAATCAGCTGCTACGGCTTTTACAACACATTCATGAAGGTTACTTTCTCTTACACATATCTACACTTAGATTATAATGTAACAGTCATGGCGTAATGGGGGGGGGGGGGGGAGAGAAGGAACTGGTTAGAACGGCAAAAAGCCCAATTGATTTGTTCACCGAGGAGGTTCTATCCTGTTACCCAAGTCCCCCAGGCGAACGTTCAACCGATTAAGCTAGATCCCGCCCCGATCATGATAGATAATACCACACGATGGGTTACGAAAAACAGCAAGGATATTTTATATGCACTTTTCCATAGTCAGGATAGTACATACCAGGGCTTTTAGTATACCAGTTTTAGGGTATTGGTTGGAACAGACAAAAAACCCAATTTGTGTGTCCACAGAAGTTCGATCCTGCGATACAAGCACCTCAAGCGAGCGGTCTGGAGTAATGGATGAACGGAAAAACTGAATAGGTTCACTTACAGAATCAACCTTAAGACATATTCGTACCCCTGACGAACTCCCAACCACTGAAAAAAAATCTAAACACAGTTTAAAATTATTTCAATTTGTATATATTTAACATCTATGTCGTATTCTGACGTTTTAAGCCTTTATTACAGAATGGGCATTTTTTTTATTGCAAAATGGGTACCTATTTTTTATTACAAAATGGGTCCGATTTTATTACAAAATGGGTACCTACGTTTATTACAGAATGGGTCGTTTTTTATTACAAAATGGGTACTTATTACAAAATGGGTCGTTTTTTATTACAAAATGGGTACATATTACAAAATGGGTCGTTTATTACAAAATGGGCCTCAACAGGCGTGGTTGTTAACACACGTACGATTTCAAGACATACGACTGGCTGCTCCTAGGTGATGACCTGGCTTGGTGCTTATAAAACTTTTAGAGTCTAGACTCGAGACTAATAGAGTCTGAGACACTAATGTCATGACAACGCCATAGAACTTGTATGCGCGTGATGTCATTTGAGATTGAGTCTGGACTCTAAAAGTTTTATAAGCATGGGCCCAGGTCACTAATGCCATACATCCAACGAAAAACTACACGATGGAAATCGATTAGACTGTGACATATAGTTAACCTGACATTCATGTGTCTCTGACACGTAAGTCAGCTACAAGTGCAACGGCTGTAAATAACTTTTAGTCGAAAAAGATGTCCGAAACCTTCGTTATATAGAGGCATGTTAAAAGGGTACTCTCTCTCTCTCTCTCTCTCTCTCTCTCTCTCTCTCTCTCTCTCTCTCTCTCTCTCTCTCTCTCTCTCTCTCTCTGTCTGTCTGTAGGTTTTCCTTTAATTTTATTTTTTAAATTGTTTTTAATGCTGGTGTCGCTAAATACTACCCCGAGTGTGTAAATAGTATGCCGCCTTTTATTTATTCAAGCATAATTAGTATTTTTGTCCCGATTTTGTTTTAATTGAATATGAGCAGCAGGTATATCTTGGACCAATTATACAAAACCATATAGAGCCACCAAGAGCTACAGTAGAAACCAAAGCAATTATTTTACTGAAAATTTGGTTTAGCCAACCGCAGTAAATTACATAACATATTAAAGTAATACGATTATAATAGTTTCTAGAAAATGGCTATTAAGTTTGTGAGGTCCATTTTATTAGCCAGGATGTTAGGACAATTGCCCAGACTCTACTAGGCCTGCGGTACCCATACCTACACAACGATACTGATCATATCACCCAGAAGGTTAAATTTTATTTTTATTAAATGACTGCATTATAATATAGACAATATAAATATTTTTATATTGGCTGTAACTCCATGAAAAAAGAAAATGAAATAATAATAACCAGAGTGCAGTTGAATATTTTCTTAACATCAATAAATCATACATGATATGTGGGGTTTGTTTGGGAGTATCTCTCGTTCTGGGTGGAGGTTTTTGTGTTGACGTTCTTTCACTAATGCTCATGAATGCAACATTTCAAAGCACTGTAAAAAAACAAACCAACAAACAAAAAACATTTTCTGTCCCATCCCAGTTATGAAATTCTAGAGCGGTGGCTATAGATAACATACTTTACCTGGATTTGAAATAACCATGTTACACACCAAACAGCGTAATTAATTAAAAATGTGGTTGGTGAGTCATCGAGCGCACCCCCCCCCCCCCCCCCCCCCAAATCATCCCTAGCTGCTAATTATACCTATGAATGAAATTGTATCCAAAACAAATATCGGATTGGATATGATATTTTTAAATTATGGCATTTAAAGTAATCTCAAATATAAATGACTAAAAAGCAAAAACAAAATTGATAAGTTTTTATTCTGAAAATCTGACAGATAAATTGTGTTAAAATTTGCTACAATATGCAGTAAATTATATTTACATGTAACAAAATATATTCACAGTTAACGACATACAGTAATAAATAAATAAATATCACATACTATTGACACATTTGCAGTAAGCCGAATGAAAGTGGAAAAAAATATAACCCGGTTTCCTCTGATGACTACGTGTTAGAATTATCAAATGTTTGATCAGTGTGCACTAGTGGTGTATTTAAACAAAAACAAACTTAACCTAATGAGGGCGCTAGCATCCTATTATGTCCACAATGATTGACATGCATTTTTATTTTCATGACGGTCACGCAAAAGTCCAACACGCAACATCATTGTTTTACATGTTTAACATAGTATTTAATAGATTGCTTCAAACGAGATTTCCTAATATCTGAAGAACAAAATACCAATGCCCAAATGTATAAGATGTTCCAATTAGTTTAGAAATACAGTTATTTTAATGTTTGTTTGGTATTCCTTTAAAATAACACTAAATTGTCACTGTACAGTTTCTATCATTTGGGCTTACTGCACTATTTGTGAAATGGTGTATTCGCTCTATACACGTATCAAAGACAGAAATAAAACTACCAAATGTTACTTCACATTATGTACAGATGGTTACATACCTAAAGATTCTTAATTATGAATTGCATGACCTTGGTGCTGTAGTAAAGCTATGGGGCGATCTTGGCGCTAAGATTACCTTAAGTGTAACCAAGCAAGTATGTATGCTATATTGAGATTTGTTTTCGTTTTGTTTTGTTGTTTTGTGATACTTTTAGCAGGTGGATTTCTATTTCGGGGGGCGGGATGTAGCCCAGTGGTAAAGCGTTCGCTTGATGCACGATTAGTCTAGGATCGATCCCCGTCGGTGGGTCCATTGGGCTATTTCTCGTTCCAGCCAGTGCACCACGACTAGTATATCAAAGGCTGTGGTATGTGTTATCCTGACTTTAAATAACAAAATCCCTTGCTGCTGATCGAAAAGAGTAGCCCATGAAGTGGCGACAGTGGGTTTCCTCTCTCAATATCTGTGGTCCTTAACCATATGTCTGACGCTATATAACTGTAAATAAAATGTGTTGAGTGCGTCGTTAAATAAAACATGTCCTTCCTATTGGTTGGCAGGGCTCAAAATTAACAGGGGCTAAGAACAGCAGTTGTCTCTCAAAATACACAACATGCTTTCTCACAGTAGTAAACTGTATTTACGTACCGATATCCGTTCAAGGTTCAGACCCGTCCATCCCAAGCCAAATCTTTGGCAAGGGCAGTGGTTAAAGGGACATTCCTGAGTTTGCTAACAAAGACTTTTTAACGATTGTAATTACATATCAAATATATTTTTCTACATAAAATATTAGTGGCTGTATATTAAACATGTTTCTGATCGTTCTAATATTTGTACTAGGTTAAATTTCATTTTATTTCCAAAAATATAATTTTTTCGTACGTACGAAATTATTTGAAGACAAAATCCAGTTTGGGCTTCTTACAAATATTAAGACGACCAGAAACACATTGAATATACAGACACTGATATTCTAAACCAGAAAATATATTTAATATGTAAGTTTAATCGAAGAAATATTTTATTAGTCGGAAACATCTTACAATACAGCAAACTCGGGAATGTCCCTTTAAACTTCGGGCAGAAGTGGTTTTCTGATAATCAGTTATCATCCTGAAGTATTTAACAATTGTGTTGACAATTAGGACAACCAGTATTAAAATATACATGGAAGACAATCATTACTTCAAATTTACATAAAACGAGAGTAAAGCGTATATCAATACAAGTAGTCGAGAATTGCTTACTCAATTTCTCTCAATATCTGTGTGGTCCGACGACATATAACCATAAATAAAATGTGTTGAGTGCGTCGTTAATAAAACATGTTCTTCCTTCTATTTCGGACCCCGAATCCCAGTAGCGGTATCCACCCTGAGTTTCAACAGCTAAATGTGGAGGCTCAAGAACACTCGATCGACTTGTTTCACTAGCTCTGGATCAACCATTAACTCCTGTCCCGAACAGATATCCCAGATAGCCGAGGTTTTCACCCAGGGTAGCGTACTTGAACCCTAAGTTCATATACCACACATGCCAGAAAATAGGTTCTTAAAATCCCTTAATAGGTCAAAGCAGGCCCGTAGGAAAGATAATATCTGGAGTGCGGAAGGCACAATCTCTAGTACGAAGGTCAGTCTCGGAGGGGGGTCTCACAAGCCAGATTTGTTATCATTATTTATATTAAAAAACCCAACATAAATTTTTGTCCTCAATGGGAGACATAGGACCTCGACTCCCTCCTGGAATTTCAGCCGTATTTGTTGCAATTTGAATATGAAATACACCGGTAAAATATTTTTTTAAATTTGTATTAAAGTGTTTTAATGAAAGCAAATTTAAAAACCCAAACATTGTTGTTCGACTCAGGAAGACTTATAGTCCGTCCCATCCTCCCACAACAAAACTTTTGGTAAATAATTTCAGTTTGGTTTGACGTAAGAAGAAAAGTAAAAGTGTTTTGGAAATAACAGAAAATACTATTTTTGTGTGCAATTTAGAAAACATTCGGTTCAGAAATGAGTAAGTTATAGTAAATTTCTTAGTATGAAAAAAGGCGATTCCTGTGGGAAGGACTATAAGTGTAGGCCTATAAATCTATCATGAACCATAATCAAAAATGTATACGTCATACATTTACGAAGTTTACAGCACCATTTATTTTAAAGGGACATTCCTGAGTTTGTTGCATTGTAAGATGTTTCCGACTAATAAAATATTTCTACGATTAAACTTACATATTAAATCTATTTTCTTGTTTAGAATATCATTGTCTTTATATTCAGTGTGTTTCTGGCCGTCTTAATATTTGTAAGAAGCCCAAACTGGATTTTTGTCTTCAAATAATTTGGTACGTACGAAAAAAAAAATATATATTTAGGAAATTAAAAGAAATTTAACATAGTACAAATATTAGAACAATCAGAATCACGTCTAATATACAGCTTCTAATATTTTATGCAGAAAAATATACTGGATATGTAATTACAATCGTTAAAAAGTCTCTTTTAGTGAATGACATCTTAAAAATTGCAGCAAATTCAGGAATGTCCCTTTAAACTGCGTGTAATTTACAGTAAGTTTATTATAATATAACAATTAATATCAAATCTACATAAAAACTAATTAATAGCACCAAATCGTTTATTAATATTCCTTGATGACGTCACCGAAGAGAAGGATCGTCGTTGGCCATGTCGTGTACGACTTCTATCCCATCTTCCTTACTTCTGGTACTGCCGGAAGAGTACGCCGTGCCGGTACTCGTTCTGCTGGTCGCACTGTTGACTGGTCTATGACCCCATTTACTTTCATCTTCTATCGGCGTGATGTGAATCTCTTTCACCTCAGTTTCTTTTTCTCTCTTTCGTCCTCGAACTTTCTTCTTTAAAAACATCATGACTTTTGCCGTGTCTGTGGTGAACTATAGTAATGAAAATGAGAATATAAATCACAAGGGTAGGGCCAACTAAAAAAAAAAAAAAAAACCTAAAAAAAAAAACCCTAAAAAAATCCCCAAACCAACCTACAATAGTATATTTTGCTTGCCACATAAAAACACTTGGCCAACCCCTACTCCTCATCTGTGAGTGATGTACATATACAACTATGACTTCTTTTTTCAAGAAATCATAAAAATACATCTTGACTCTTCTTCAGTGTTAGGGATGTTCCAAACATCTCAAAGAAACCTGGAGTGACAAACCAACTGTGTTGTTCTCAACCACTTTTAGGCCTCTTTTCAAAACTGATTTTCTTGAGTCTGCATCAGTCTGCGTCGGTTAGCAAACTCCAACATATTTTATGGAAACCAGACTATAAGAGATGCAGATGTTTTTTTAAAATTTTATTATTATTATTATTTTATCACTGTGTAGATCAAGTGTCCTAATTACTATATATTACAACTATCAAAGTTCGAAATATATTATTATTATTATTATTATTATTATTATTTTTTTTTTTTTTTGAAGTAATCCCTGCTTCACAAATTAAATATTTTTAACCTGGCAGCAAACACCAGAAATCGAGAAAGCAATTCTCGACCACTTGTATTGATATACGCTTTACTCTCGTTTTATGTAAATTTGAAGTAATGATTGTCTTCCATGTATATTTTAATACTGGTTGTCCTAATTGTCAACACAATTGTTCAATACTTCAGGATGATAACTGATTATCAGAAAACTACTTCTGCCCGAAGTTTAAAGGGACATTCCTGAGTTTGCTGCATTGTAAGATGTTTCCGACTAATAAAATATTTCTTCGATTAAACTTACATATTAAATATATTTTCTGGTTTAGAATATCAGTGTCTGTATATTCAATGTGTTTCTGGTCGTCTTAATATTTGTAAGAAGCCCAAACTGGATTTTGTCTTCAAATAATTTCGTACGTACGAAAAAATTATATTTTTGGAAATAAAATGAAATTTAACCTAGTACAAATATTAGAACGATCAGAAACATGTTTAATATACAGCCACTAATATTTTATGCAGAAAAATATATTTGATATGTAATTACAATCGTTAAAAAGTCTTTGTTAGCAAACTCAGGAATGTCCCTTTAACCACTGCCCTTGCCAAAGATTTGGCTTGGGATGGACGTGTCTGAACCTTGAACGGATATCGGTACGTAAATACAGTTTACTACTGTGAGAAAGCATATTGTGTATTTTGAGTGACAACTGCTGTTCTTAGCCCCTGTTAATTTTGAGCCCTGCCCTTGCCAAAGATTTGGCTTGGGATGGACGTGTCTGAACCTTGAACGGATATCGGTACGTAAATACAGTTTACTACTGTGAGAAAGCATATTGTGTATTTTGAGTGACAACTGCTGTTCTTAGCCCGTTAATTTTGAGCCCTGCCAACCAATAGGAAGGACATGTTTTATTTAACGACGCACTCAACCCGTTTTATTTAGTTATATAGCGTCAGACATATGGTTAAGGACCACAGATATTGAGAGAGGAAACCCACTGTCCCATTTCATGGGCTACTCTTTTCGATTAGCAGCAAGGAATCTTTTATATGCACCATCCCACAGACAGGTGCACTGGCTGGAACGAGAAATATCCCAATGGGCCCAACGACGGGGATAGATTCCAGACCGACCGCGCATCGAGCGAGCGCTATACCACTGGGCTACGTTCCGCCCCTGCCAACTAATAGATGGTGACTATAAAATTTAATGTCCAAGGTGTTTCCTAAAAACGTCTTGGACCAACTGACAGAACGAACCTCTTCGAAGGCAGTCACCAGAGATTCCTTTGGAGTCTTCGTGACCTGCCTGTTCGACCCGGTGATGATGACCTTTCTTTTGCGAGTGGACACTTGACGAGACTGTGAAAACAACCAAATAAACTGACTAAAATCTAAAATTGTACCACACTGGTTTAAAAAAAAAAAAAAAAAACCCTACGTAAAATCATATATCATAATAGGGAAAAGGAAATGAAGGTTTGAAATAGAAAATACTATATTGGAGTGAATGAATGAATGAACGAATGAATGTTTGTTTGTTTAACGACACCCCAGCACAAAAATACATATCGGCTATTGGGTGTCACAAATGGTAAGTAATTGGAAATATTATTTATATATATTCATGTAAAACCACAGTGTAAGGAGCTGTGGGGGAAAAGTATAATATAATACATAAAACCAAGGTAAGTATATTTTAAAACTTTGTATAGAAGTCAAAAGTGTTTTAAAAACTTTACAATTAATTCTGGATGTAATTTAAACGATTCCAAAACATGACTGTTTAACGACACCTCAGCACGAAAAATACATCGGCTATTGGGTGTCAAACTATGGTAAAGTCAAACATACTATATTGGGGGGAAAAAATAGATGTTTTATTTAACGACGCACTCAACACATTTTATTTACGGTTATATGGCGTCGGACACATGGTTAAGGACCACACAGATATTGAGAGAGGAAACCCGCTGTATACTATATTAGTGTTCGGTAGATACCATTTATGCTTATAACGAATTTCGAACCTTATCTAACGATCGAAAACAGTTGGAAACGTTTTTAAACGATACGTTTTGAAACGACTCATAAACCAAAATTATTTAACGGTCACACATTCATTGATGTCTTTAAAATGTGCTATATCATAATTTTTTAAAATAGAGGATAATAAATGATGTACTGAGAAACCGGCTTGGTTTCAATAACTATGTACACAGTCGTAACCACATGTTATAACTTTGTCTCTTGTAACGAATGTTATATAACAAAATATATAAGGGACATATCGTTTAGGCCTACACCGAAACGTTCCACGTAAACGCAAATAATTTTGTGTGTTCTGTTGTTTAACTCACATGGCATTTTACAATCCTAACGCAAAGCTTCCTCGTTTGGATTTGAAGACATATTTATGAGTATAAAGCTTACAATGAGTGATCAGCTCAGGCCCTAGGAACAGTGTTTGTTGTGACTGACATTTTGGTGGAGTATAAGCATCTGAGAGAAACTAGAAAAGGTATATTTGGTCAAAGAAATGTGATGGAATCCTTTCGATTCCATGCAGAACTTCTATTACAATTTCTACATGATACTGACTTTTATTCTAAATTTTCATTTTCTATATCTGTGATATTTGTATTTTTTGCGCAGTTCTTTACATTGTGTTTTTATTAACTTTAGAATTTTTATATTGATGTTGATCATCACTTACGTTTTGCATTTACCATAATTTGACATCCAATAGCCGATGTATTTTTCGTGCTGGGGTGTCGTTAAAGAGTCATTCATTTCAGGGGCGTAGGCTAGGGGGGTTCGGACGAACCCCCTCCCCCCACCCCCACCCCCCGCTGAAGCAAATGGTCCGCTTTCAGAACTAAAACATACAGGTTTACACATATGGAGTTTCTGGTCGTGCAAAAACAAAATAGAAAAAGGTCCACTTGGTTCATATTCGAACCACCCAGGCCCAGCTCACGCTACGCCCCTGCGTTCATCCATTCATGTTTGTTGTGGGGATAGGGAGAGAGATCAAGTGAATTTTTTTTTTATCGTTGGATGGGTTTAAACTCGATTCCCTAACCCACCCTAATAACCCCTGGAGAACCAAGCAGCTAGGTTTTGAACAATACCTTTCTGCCGTTTTAAAGGTTAATTTCAGTTCATAGGATACGAGTTAAACGTTTGTTAAGTAAAATGAGACCACTAGAGCATATCGATTTAAACATAAATCATCGGCTAATGGATGACCAACATTTAATGATTACGAACATACATGGGCGTACGACCCGGGGGGGGGGGGGGGGGGCAGGGCAATTGCCCCCCCCCCCCCCCCCCCCCAAATTCGGGCAAAACAGTGGGGGAAAATTCGGGCAGTGTTTATCTGGGTAAAATTTCGGGCAAATCAACCCCTCCAGCCCCCCTAAATCAAAGAGTCCCCATACGCCCATGCGAACATAGTATCAGAGGAAATCTGCTACACTTTTCCATTAGCAGCATTAGACATGTTTTCTCATAGGCAACACAGCACATACGACGACTTTTGATATATCAGTCGTGTGGCACTAGTTGGGACAGAAAAACACCAATGGGAGAAAGAGTCCACTGAGGTGGTTCGATCCTACAACCCAAGCACCTCAGGCAAGCACTCTGACTGAGCTGGATCCCGCATCCACCATCTATAAAGCAAGACATATTTGTTCGCAATAGTGGCAAAAATACAGGGTCCAGTTGTTCAAAACATTGTTAAATTAACACTGGGTTAGTGAAAATACAATGTATTTTTTTAAAATTATTGTTGAACAAATGCAAACTAAAGTTTAGATTTGACTACACATGGATATGATTGGTTGTTGTGAATCAAGTAACAGCATTTTGTTTTCAATTATTATTTGAACTGATTCAGTCCTTGGTTTTGAAAATTTCTGTTAATCTCTGGTTAAGAAAACTAACGTTTGAACAACTGGCTCCTGGTATTTGAAATTCAAAAGTTGGCTTAAAATGTAACGTCCGTTACCGTAGAATTGCAGAAATACTTTAGGCCTACTTAAAATGGAAAGGCTGTTTTATAATTAAATTGATTCAAGCCTTTGAACTATTTCGTTACAGGCCTATAGGATAATCATATATAAATAATAATAATAATAATAATAATATATATATATATTTTTTTAAAACCCTCCAAAGCAATAACCTACCACCACCATCACCACCACAAAATATATTTACATTATATCACCCTTTGACGCAATTATATTATTAGTGCTATTGAATGGATTGAGCAGTGACGCGCTTTATAAGTCACTACATCCTGATATGACAATACCGTTAATTGAATAAACTCAATATGTTTACTGTTATATGCTGTATGAGATTAATCAATAAACGAGACCTGTTTGTACTTGTGAGCGTATACAAAACGTAGGGCACCCACCGTGATGTATGGAGGCTATACATTCTATTATAATGCCATAGCATGTTCCAGTTAACACAGAACTTGTATCAATGACCTATTGACGTATTTTACTTTTTTTTTAAATGGAACAACAAAATGGAGCATTGAAATAACAATCTGCCATACAGAAAAAAGCCCCCATAAATGGGAACATAAGCATATGAGACGAAGCGTTAAGCCACCCACCCCAGTGCACTTGGGCAAAAACGATAGAGACGTTCGGGAAAAAATTCCCTGAAACCTTTTTTTACCATTTATTTTTCCATCATTCTACTCACAGTATTAGTTATAATCCTTGTAAAAATTCGCTTTGATTCATTTGTAACTCTATGCAGTTGTTTGTTAGTAATGCAAATGTGACCGATAAACGTTGTTATAGCATATAGCCTAGAGCACATCGATTTATTAATCATCGGCCATTGGATGTCAAACATTTGGTAATTTTTACATATAGTCTTAGAGAGGAAACCCAATACATTTTTTTTTTTCATTAGTAGCAAGGTATTTTTTTATATACACCATACCGTAGACAGGATAACAGATATCACGCGGCCTTTGATTAACCAGTCGTGGTGCAATGGCTGGAACGAGAAATAGCTCCAATGGGCCCACCAACGGGGATCGATTCCAAACCGACCGTTTTAGCACTGGGCTAAATCCCGCCCCTTTATAGCCTATAAATTCAGGCATTTTTGATTATAGCCAGAGTACTCTGCCGTTCGAGAGCTAGACGGACATTTGAACGGTTATAATCGGCATAGAACTTTCATAACCGTCCAAATGTCCATTTAGCTCGCGAAAGGTCGAGAACGCGAGCCATTTCATTTAATTCGGGCAAACAACACCCCCCCTCCCCCCACACACACACACCCAGGATGGGGGATAACGTAGACCTGCATTTATAGAACTTTGGATATATCTAGTTATATTAATATTCAAGGACATTTTGTGACCACCTTTTCCCCACCCCTACCCCCAACAAACCAATTTAAAAACCTACTTTGATCGTTGGTATTTCCGGGAACACTCCGTCTTCGTCCTGGACACAAAACATACTGTTAAGTTTGTTTCCATTAGGCAGTATCGGTTTGTCGAATTTTCTGTTCTCTTCGTCACCAGCCATATTTTCAACAGTTCAGACCATTTAACCAGAAACAACAAAAGCCCAACAAAAACAACCCAAACTTTCCTTTCCGTATTAGGCCTAGATAGCCGACTGAACGAATTTTCTTTTCTCAAGTATATATAAAATAAAGTCTGCTAATACAGACGTTCAACCGCTAACACAATCCACAACTCAAAGTCTTGAACTATTTTTTAATAGTACTAGTTTCCTAGTACAAATTAAAATGTCTTTTTACCGAGCAGAGGCCAGTATACGTATATATTCTGAAGTAGGTGTTCTGATCTCAAACAAAAACCCAGTGTATTGTGAACCATTACGCAATTTTTTATCTGATCAAACGCTAGACGCGTCAATGTTCATTTGTTATACATACTTTGTATATAACGTATTTTTTTCACGGGCAAGTCATTCAAACCATAGGAGTAATAAATCTGCCGATTAGAGGTGTGTCATGTAGCCTCACCATGACAACGAATCAACAAGGACGTTTCGTGGTGAACCCGGTAGGCCTACCTGTGAAATAACTGACACGGCCTCGTATCGGTGGTGTCGTAGTTAAGCCATCAGACATAAGGCTGGTAGGTACAGAGTTCGCAACCCGGTACCGGCTCCCACCCAGAGCGAGTTTGAATGACTCGGTGGGTAGGTGTAAGACCACTACACCCTCTTCTCTCTCACTAATCAGTAACCATCTGCCCGTGAGGAATAGTTTCACATGAATAGCCTTTTTTCACATCTATTCATGTGAAACTATTCCTCACGGGCAAAGCCAGGATATTATATTTCGGGCAGATGCGTGTACAGAAGGGAGGGTTTCTGGGCTCGAAAGCCCTCCCTGCGCAAGCAAATTTTCTTTTATTTTCAATATATTTTCCTGCGGAGCATGACTCGACCCTCCCCCCCCCCCCCCATAAACTTCCAGAATTCCACCGTGGGTTAACTACAAAAAATAAAATGTAGGCCTACAGATAATTAATTGTGTCCTGTTTTAAAAACAACAAACAAGAATCAAGTGACATTTTTGTTTTGTTCATCTAAAGTATATATACAAAATTATTTAACAACATTCATTTTAAAGTACTGTAACTGCATTCTATTTCAGACCAGGGCCCCGTTCCACAAAGCGATCTTAGCGCTAAGATCACCTTAAGTGCATATGTTAGCTGTGCAGTTACGGTGATCTTAGGGCCAAGATCGCTTCGTTGAACGAGGCCCTGTACAATAAATTCATAAAATTGAAAACAAAGAGTAAGACAAATTCTCGCCTTTCGCGTTCAACCTTAACGTCGGCACTGCCATGCACACTCCACACTGTCATCTTCTACCGCACTGTCATCTTCTACAACACTGCATACGAAAACGTAACTGTTTATTCTTACATAACAACAAACAATGTATGTCACTACTGATCAATATGAGACGAGCTTTTCATGTGACCAGAGAAAGGCAAAAGACAAAAAGACATTGAAATTCTTATGAATTGTTTTTTTCAGAAATAGTAATGTTCCTTTGATCAGTAAATACCCACTACAAAACAAATGAGTATTTTATGAGTGGTGGGTCTGCCGTTTGTACAAATGATGCCCAAAAGTATTTATTTTATTATAGGTAGAGAGGGTTAAACCATTTTTACACCCATGGGCATCCACATAAGTGCTTTCCAGGGGGTTGACACGCTGCGTGAAATGCACCAGTGAAACACTTCATTTGTTGTAATGGGAGTTACAATGAGGTTTCCATCACAGTGTTAACAAAAAAAAAAAAAAAAAGTATATCGTGTAAAATACTTCGGAATGCTCTTTTGGCATTTGGAGCATTTCACATGGTAGTGGCAGAGCATGTATTTTTTTTTTTAACACCACCACACTGTGGTGGAAACCTCATTGTAAGTCCCATTACAACAAATGAAGTGTTCCACCAGTGCATGTCACGCAGTGGTAACAGAGAGAGAGAGAGAGAGAGAGAGAGAGAGAGAGAGAGAGAGAGAGAGAGAGAGAGAGAGAGAGAGAGAGAGAGAGAGAGAGGGGGTCATGTCATGTCATGTCATAGGGTTTTACGTGCACATTCAGAACAAGCTGTTGTAGCGCAGGACAGGAAAGGTGGGGGGAGGGGAGAGGAGGGACCGCCTGCACTGGCAGGTGCAAGGGAGCACCAGCAGCCCGATCAAATCGGTAGCAGGCGGGTGGGGGTGGTGGTGGTGTTACGGAATTTGAATGGAGCAGTTAAATGCCAAAGAGGAAAGGGTGCGCAATTTTGATTGAGGGAATTTGGCGCAATTTTGGACGGTCGGTCGAAAGGTAAATGGCCGAGCTAATATAGGTTTTGATATTGGTGAATCGAGAGTAGCTCGTTAATTTTAGACCTCTACGATGCTGTGGTGTCTCCCTAGGTTGCCCATAGGGCCCTTATAAAGGGCCTGAAGAGAAGGGGTACCTTTAATGAAATAACCAAGTCTGTATGACAAATGGAATATTTTTAAAATTGTGTTTGACAAACTGAATTTTGTTTTATTACAATGTGATTGTAAATTGTTTTAATTTTTTTAAATTGGAAATAATAATCTTTTTGAAAAGTTTTTGATTAAACAGGCAGAAATATTTCTTTAAAATTTAAGACGACGTCTATGAAAAGCCAACAGTAATAGCAAGATGAGTTATAATAATAAACATTCCTGTAACAGGAACTGAAGCACAATCCATGCAAGTCTGGATGTTCCAACACACATTATACATGTAATACTTGCTAATCAACATTAAAATGTACTAGTACCTGAACTTATTAAACACACTGGGCCACATTTACAAAGCCTGCTTCGGTCTTACACATGTGTAACTCATTATATTCGCATTGCTTAAACACCTGTGTTTAAAAAAAACAGGATTTCTAAATTTGGCCCATTATTTTTATTAATGTATCACAGTATTATAATATTCATAAACAACAATCAATCTAAAGTAACCCACACATCATGCCGACATGCTTGAGAAGTGCTCAAGACGACATCAACTTACTTCAATTCCATCCTAATGTCCGTAAAATGCATATTTTCTTGCGGTACAAGTTTTAAGCTGTTGCTAATACATCTTGAGTGAATCTCGACAAGCTAATATGATACTGATCAATATTTTTATTTTAATTTCATTAATGTTGAATAACTCTATTAAATTGTGTTTAAATAAGGTGTAAGTTTCTATTATTATTTTAGTTTTAAAATAATTTATTTAGTGACGTTAAAAAATTTGATTTAAAAAAAAAAAAAATGCTTTGTATACTTCCCAATGTTACATCTTCCTGAGCCACTGCCATCAGTTGTTACCTGGTGGAAGACTCTTCTTTCAATCCAAATTTAAATAAGTGTTTAGCTCCCCACTATCATATTAATAATTAAAATCACTGAAACCCACCCAAAATATCTTTAATAATATTGCCAGTGGTAAGGACAATGATAGGCAACTTATTCTTTAAAATCTTTAGAAATTAGCAAAAAGTTAAATTATTAGAAACTAAATGCTATTTACAAATACTTGACACTGTATTGTGAAAGGAAAGGCATTTAGTCACTATGTGTTTTGTCTTGTGACCAGTCTCATCTTGGCATGCAGTGTCTGAAGACGTAGAGGTCAGGTGTGTTCGTGGTAAAATGCTCAACACAGCTTCAAGATGAACAACAACAAAAAACTAAATCATTGAGAACAAGTCTCAAATTAAGCGTGGGGGTGGGGGAATTCGGAAACTTAAAGAAAATTCTCTTCTTAACTGTTTAAGGAGTTTTTGACTATTAACTACTCAGTTGCCCACCCAAACAAAAAATCCTAGCTATGGCCCTGAATTGTGTTAGTCAATTTCTAGAAATATTAATTACATTGAACAACTAATGCTACATTACAAAAATGGAAGAAGAAAAAAAATTGTTTAACTTTACCACTCACACTTCATTCAAAGTTTTTTTTGTTAAATGAAATTTTGAACACAAAATATATACAGAATAACTTCATTTAAAAAGAACTACAATTTTGTTTAACATTCACACCACAGTTGTGCAGCACTGAGTTAAAAATGTCAACTACATGTATACAGTAATTGTGACATCGTAAAATTAGGTGGAAATTTGCCCATTAAGTTACCCTTTTCAATTAGCCACAAGGCATCTTTTAAATAAACATAGGCAGCGTATCACATAGTATCGTGATATACCAGAGGTGCAGTCCATGAACAAGGATCAATTCAGTATTATGTAAAACTGTACATACTTAACAACATAGTTGCCCCAAGAACACTGATTGAAAAACCACAAAGATTAAACAGATAATTATTAGTAAATGCAGACTTAAGCAACCAGCTTGAACAGTCTTATGGTAAACAAAATTATTATTTATATGTTTGAGGTAGTGCACAAAGTGCTATGGTAACCTGTATTACAGATGTTTCTCTGATGCCAATGCAGGCAAACCTTCTATAATAATAACATCCGCCTGCAATCAATGCTATCAATGTACATACACTGAGGTCCATTGAACTTAAACAGCGAATAGTGTACCTGTACATTATGTTGTAAAATAACAGACCAATAAGAAACGGTCTATTATTTAACTTGCTGGCTCACAGCTTCACAACTCTGGCAATTAAGAAAATGGCAGCAGAGAAAAAAAAAAAAAAAATGTCATGTAAAAAATAGTCATGGCAGTCTTGTCGTTTGTGTAAGAGAGAAGTTTTAATTTGTCATTATTATAAAAAATGAATAATTAATAATAAAATAATCTCCACGACACTACTGACTGATCTGGTTAATTGCCAGGGTTGTCCACTGTGAACAAAATGAAGAGCTGATACAACTGTATAATGCATCTGTTAATTGTACATGTAGGTACGTTTTGGAAAATAAAAACTGATACAAAAATTGATCTGAAGCTAAATTTGGTGGGAACTCCAACTAGCAGACGATTAACTACCAGGTTAATTTTTGACTGTAATGGTTACCTCGGATATGCCTTTGGTCAGTTTAAGATGAAGACCTTTAGAAATACATGTATTCTGACAATGCACCTGGATTAGGTCTGCAAACTGATGAGTCTTAACTCGAGATCAACATGGTTATGCAAGTCAGTTCAAACTAAAAAATAACTGCTGTGACATCTACTAACCTCAAACGACTACTCAACAACATCTGTTAAAAATGTCTTTAGTCAACAATCTATCAACTGTAAATTAGTGCTTTTGGGCTGTCTGTCCAGGATGGTGGATTCGTCATTAGTTGTTAGTGAGAGAAAAGTCAGTGTAGTGGTCTTACACCTACCCACCGAGTCGTTAAACTCAATCTGGGTGGGAGCCGGTACCAGGCTGCAAACCCAGTACCTACTAGCCTGCCTTAAATTGGAAGGCTTAACCACTACAGAACGGAGGTCGATATTTGCATGTAGCAGGCATTCTATTTGTATGCAGCACTTAATAAACGGTCAAGCTGGTTGTGATGTCACCAACAGCACATGACTGGTGACATATCCCTATCGATAATCAAAAGATAGCAAAACCATTTTACAAAAACATCTCAACCATATTGACACTAAATAATTCGCAAACAAAAAAATGCATCTGTAAATAACTAATCCTAAATGTGTTTTTTTTTTTTTAAATTGTTAATTTTAAAAACAAAATAATCCAGTATCTTGAGGTTAATGTAACCATAGTTCAAAGCTTTGGGCACGACTATTACACTATCTGCCTGCAACACAGTAGTGCTATTTAAAAAAAGAATCTGAAGAAAAAACACTCATTGTTCTTTTCTTTCTTTTTACAGTCGGTCTCTGTGCCATATCCACTTCTTGCAGACATGGTCAAAGTTGTGTGAGCGCCACTGTGTTTCCAACAATTCATACCGCTCTTTACTCAGAAACAGAGGTTTCCCACGCCTGAAAGAGACCAAAAAATATAAAAATTAGATCATAGTCTATGTAATATTTATATTTTACT
>NC_054707.1:34725986-34805986 GCF_016097555.1 Gigantopelta aegis | reverse complement strand
TCCCAATTTCCCCAAATATATAACTTTGTTTTTTAACATAAATTAATTATGTGCTATTACAGACATCAGCACAACCTGAAACACTTTGAATTAATCAAAATTAATAATGTTAAGGTCATTCCATGATATTTGGTACATGGATGTGGAATTTTCAAAATAATCTACTTAACTAAAATTTTTTATTATAGTTTAAAGTTAACACACTAAAACAAATAAAAATATAAAAACCCCAAAAAACTGTAAGCCATGTAACAGTTAACATTTAAAAAGCTGGAACCCCAACACATTTTTTACAGTGCCCAAAAATTAGGGTTAGCAGCTTCTAACACTATACAAATTATTTTCAGTTAAATCATATACTTTATCATCTGCTAGAGAGTCAGAGATAATCTTTTAATAATGACATTTTTGCAATTAAATCATTCACATTATCATCTGTATTGACTTAACGGTAAACTTTTAATAAAGATATCTGACCGTGTCTTTGGTAAGTGGCTTAAGGCAATATGCCTTTAAGTCTATTGATATCATTAATTACTACTGTTGGTTGTAGAACAGACATGTTTTGGTAGGTTTCTTCCAAATTTCACCTGTCAGAAACAGTTATTCAAATACACAAAATTAATCTTCAAAATCACGTGATTAGAAGATATGTAGTATATACCTCAATCTGATTAAAATTAGCTCTACTGGTCTACCAGTAGATCTAACAGCATTGTGTGGACTTCCATGTCCAGGTGACATTTCATCTATAAATAACAATTTAAATATCGACCAATTACACTTCGCCTTTTATAGCGTTATTCGGAAGCAAACAAATTCTAAAAATAATGGACGAGACTATTTATACAATAGGCGAACTTGTTGGTCTATTTCAACATTAAAAAACAGGAGGAAAAGTGCAGTAATAAACTCTGGATTGTATACTAGTATAAACAGATTTTATGGCTATACCATCACATTTTTTTTTTTTTCGTCTTGAAATGAATTTTATATAAAATTTTATATTGAAATTAATTTCTGGAATACTTCATAATTCACCTGAATCATTTCGTATACCCTTGGCATAATCCCGAATGTTTTCAAATTCTTTTCAAATCACTGGCATGATTTTGCAAGTAAGGTTTTGATTGGTTGAATGAAAGGTCAACTGGACATGAGCTCCAATGGGGTTAGATCCACAGGTAATGGTAATTAACAAGTGGAGCTAATTTTATTAAGATTGTATATACCTCAGATGGGGAGAACTCTATCCCAAACAAATGATGTTTCAACAGTGCAGCTATTCTCAAAAACGGCAGAACAAACTCCTCAATGGCATCTTCCACACTTTGGGGAGACCAAACACTCTGGCAAAACTGGAATTGATTGAGCTAATGTCAAAACACAATTTCATGAACATTTAAGAAGAACTTAAATAAACTGAACAAGTGATCTAAACTATATGCTGTAACTAACTGGACATAACTTGTCAGAGCTAATGATCTACATAAAATATTAGAAGTAAACGAGAGATATTAAGACATATTTTTGAACAAAGCAGACTATTTTACTTTATTCCCTATATATAACACAAAGCTGTAGGTCACTTTTGACTCATCATTTTATCTTTAGACCCATATAACATGCTTAAATGTAATAAACACTAGGAAGATAAGAAACGCACGAAACATGTACAGGTATAGTTTACATTTGCCTATCCACAGACTACAATCTGTTAACTAGGTAAACATTTTTTTATTCAGGTGCTTCAAAATTTGATAAAACTGACAGCTTATTATTTTTTTTATCATAGATCAGTGTTATTAGGATGACCAGAAGTACTAATGCAAGTAAAGGGCCAATTTGAAAATTCAAAAATAAAGACTTACAGCCGATACACCTTTTTCCTTGTCAGCATCATCAAATAGTCTGCTTAGACTGAGGCGGGTGATTATGTGACTCAAAATACCATCCATGGTTTCAAAAGGAACCTTGAGCAAAACAATTAATCTTATTAATGTTTCTTTTAATGGACAAAACAATAATACATAGCAATATGAATGAAGGTTTGAAAAAAATAATAATGTGAAAATGGTTTCGAGAGGTCAAACAGAACTAGAAGTACACGATCTACATAACATACAGTGAAACCTTCTGTAAACCGGACGTTTCGAGAGGTCAAACAGAACTAGAAGTACACGATCTACATGACATACAGTGAAACCTTCTGTAAACCGGACATTTCGAGAGGTCAAACAGAACTAGAAGTACACGATCTACATGACATACAGTGAAACCTTCTGTAAACCGGATGTTTCGAGAGGTCAAACAGAACTAGAAGTACACGATCTACATGACATACAGTGAAACCTTCTGTAAACCGGATGTTTCGAGAGGTCAAACAGAACTAGAAGTACACGATCTACATGACATACAGTGAAACCTTCTGTAAACCGGATGTTTCGAGAGGTCAAACAGAACTAGAAGTACACGATCTACATGACATACAGTGAAACCTTCTGTAAACCGGATGTTTCGAGAGGTCAAACAGAACTAGAAGTACACGATCTACATGACATACAGTGAAACCTTCTGTAAACCGGATGTTTCGAGAGGTCAAACAGAACTAGAAGTACACGATCTACATGACATACAGTGAAACCTTCTGTAAACCGGATGTTTTCATGGTCCCCTTTTAAATATAATCAGAGAACATAACCTCTCTAAACCAGATACCCCTAAAAACCAGACTTTTTACATGACCCTTAGGTGACCAGTTTGGTTGTTTCACTGTACAATTCAATAAGAATCAACATTTAAGGCCAGACTTGCAGTGCTTAAACAATAAGATATTCCAATATGGCCACTATATTGACTGCTCTCTCACCAACCACTAACCATTATCCTCTGACCTGGATAGACACTCTCAATAGCTATAATGCAATCAAATAGATGACAGATGTCTGAAATGATTGTATAAGTCAAATTTATCAAGAACTATTATAATTAAGATTCTCACTGTTGTGGATATCTTCCACAATTACACTTTCCTAAATGTTCCTGTACATATGAAAAACTAGATGGCATTCCCATAATGACAGGAACACTAGAACATCATATATTTTATAAATAAATTCCACCCATAATGACAGGAACCCTAGAACATCATATATTTTATAAATAAATTCCACCCATAAATAAATTCCACCCATAATGACAGGAACACTAGAACATCATATATTTTATAAATAAATTCCACCCATAATGACAGGAACACTAGAACATCATATATTTTATAAATAAATTCCACCCTTAAAAATCCTCTTACTTTTTGTCCCTTCTTTCTCCATGCTTCACGTTCCTCCGACGTGAACTTGCAGCTCATCACAGCCAGTGCTTGGACATACACAACATTATACAACATCTGTACTAGGAAGTCAAAGTGCTCTGAAAAACATACACAAAAATATCTTTAGCTTATATATTAGAGAAAGGTATAATAAATTGTCAGTTAAAAATTAACTAGGTCTATCAAATATATTGTGAATAGACCTAGTTAATTCTCGGTCGACAAAATTTCAGAGAAAAAAAAGAAGTTAATAAAACAATAGTGAATATATTATTAAAAACTGAATGTACAAGTATATATACAAGATTCATATTTACTTTAATAAACAATCATAAAGTTTTAAAAAATTAAACTGGCTACTTTTCTTTCAAAATATCATTTAATTTGCTTAACCATATCTTTAAAAAAAATCTACAATTTTTTTTAAAATTCTAATAATTTAATTAATAACTATAATTAAAATCTGATACAGGTTTTGTTAAACTATGAGAACCTGTCACCACAGATACATTTTAAATTTATTCATGGAACTCGCCAAAAGACAACTGATATAAATAAGAATTATTTTCGCTATGTCA
The DNA here is from genome assembly GCF_016097555.1 of Gigantopelta aegis. NCBI lineage: Eukaryota > Metazoa > Mollusca > Gastropoda > Neomphalida > Peltospiridae > Gigantopelta > Gigantopelta aegis. Next base: position 34,802,077 of record NC_054707.1, on the reverse strand, counting down.
TACCTGTTTCCATTGAAATTGGAAGAGTCAGAATAAACTGTATTAACAAAGCTGTAACATCTTTCAACAAAAGTGGAACATTTTTCTGGTACTTCGTCACACTGCAAGAAAAAACAAAATCATGACAGCCATAAATATCTACCCTCATGTCTGGTTGATGTCTTTTTGTCACAAATTATGAGCATGTACAAAAGAAACTACTAAATCTTCAGGTACTCATATCACATCCAACTCAAGTGGTCTCCTGTACCAAATCCCAACTTATAACTGTAAACACTCGTGGTCAAAGCTTATGATCAAACATAATATCTTGATATTTAGTATGATAAAAACTGCATTCACTTAAAATACAGACCCTGTATACAGATGTTGTAATCACTACCGAGAACTCTTGTATTTAACCTCATCCGTTTCTTAAAGGGACAGACCCTAGTTTTTAAACACTAAGGCATATATTTCACCTAGACCCTAGTTTCAACCCATAAAAAATGGACACTAAGTTTGGTTACTTTACAAACCTGTAACAAATTTGGATAAAACAGAGTGATAAAAAACCCGAGTCTGTGATGGTGAAATACTCTTAAAAATAGACTAAAACACGACTCCATAACCGTTACTTTTCAGACGCATGTGTGTTTTAAAAAATATGAAAAATGCATTTTGTGGTATTAGAAACATCAGGATGACCAGAAACACTTTGGTTGTATGGAAATGGATAATCTAAACAATAAAACATAAGTAATGTTTGATTTCAGTGATCATAAACGGCTCTAACAATGAAAAATATGCCTTAGTGTTTAAAAAAAAACTAGGGTCTGTCCCTTTAACCTTATCCTGCGATTAATTTTCATTTTGGGTTTAATTTTTAATGACATATTTCGAGTAGTTTCTCTATGTAATTTCCCTTATGTCACATGCAGAACATGGCAAATGTGCAGATGTGGTTAATTTAATGTGGGAAAAATCTACCTTAAAGTTTGTTTGCTCTGAATGTGAAATAAACGCAATTACAAATAATGAACAATCGTTACTTTTTTCTAGTCAAAATTTCATATTTTGTTCCGAATCCCAAGACTTAAACTTTGATAAAATCATTATTCTCCAAAATGGAAGGAAGGAAATGTTTTATTTAACAATGCACTCAACACATTTTATTTACGGTTATATGGCGTCAGACATATGGTTAAGGACCACACAGATATTTAGAGAGGAAACCCACTGTCGCTATTTCATTTTCGATTAGCAGCAAGGGATTTTTTATATACACCATCCCACAAACAGGATAGTACATACCACTGGCCTTTGTTACACCAGTTGTGGAGCACTGGCTGGAACGAGAAATAGCCCAATGGGTCCACCAACGGGGATTGATCCTAGAGCGACTGCACAATCAATCGAATGCTTTACCACTGGGCAACATTCCGCCCCTCTCCAAAAAGAGTACTGTTACCGTTACTTTATTTACGTGCCTATATCCAAAAGAGGACCACGCACGTCCATCCCACGTCTAGTCTCTGACAAGGCCAGTGGCTGAGCATCAGACAGAATGTATTTAATTAATAGGGGCAATTCTGACTTTATACTAAAATGAAATGGCTTAATTCAAATGGCGTGTCCAAAAATTATGAATATGACAACTAATTCCTAATATTACAAATAAACGCCAATTTTTGACGGGCAGTCCAAATAAAGAAAATTTAATCTTAACATTTAAAGCTGCACGCCCTAGTTCCATCCAGCGAAAATAAATTATAATTTGGTTAATCTACAAACCTGTAACACACTTAGATCACGTTTTTATCAAATGGAGTGAAAAAGCAGGTTTTATATCGATAAATACCATAGGAATCCCCATGTCTCAATTGCTTGAAATAATTTTGAAAGTTAGTATTCTGATGTCACCGGTAGATGTCACTCGAAGCACAACAATGCCTACGTCACGACAAATTTCACAGAGTGCGCACAGACTTGGGGTGCGTTCCTTTCACCCCTCCTGGACATGTTCCAACTGTTCTGTCCTGGTTGTATCCCCTCTCCAGATATCGTAAGACTTAGCAAAATTATTGGTTTTAAGGGTCTGTAATGTTTTGTATTGAGATACTTACTTGTCTGAACTTTATTGTTACTGAAAATGTTCACGAAAAAATTAGTACAACTGATATTAAAGCCCAGGGCTTAAAGAGGGTAATTGCCAGCACAGTAAGTGAGTACCTGGTAGAATCTCCAGTGAGACTGACACCGGTGATGTGCGCCCACAGATCCGTGTACGGCGTGGGTCTCATTGTCAGCAGTTTGCTGTGTAGACTCAACACATGCAGCATGGGAACTGGAATAAACATCACATATACATTTTACTTAAGCTACATAAGTGAAATTGACCAAACTAAGTGAAATTGACTAAACTTCCCCTTCCCATCCCACCCCTCCAAAAAAAACCCAACCATTTTGTAGACCATATGTTTTTTCTCTAGATATGAACAATCAAGCAGAATATTCTATGAACACTTAAAAAAAACCCCAGCTGACAGTGTCCAGTGAAATTGCTTTACACAATTATATATAATCAACATTGTATTTTATAATTTTTAAAGGTACTCATTTATATAACAATGTCAGTTTTATTCTTGTTCCATTTTTTGACAAGTGAAAACTTAAGTGAATTCTCTACAAGTGAGCTAATCCTGATCCCATAAAAACCACAAATAACCTGTCCTATGTGAATGTTACATTGTTGCAGTCATCTGAAAATGCCATGTTTTGTTTATAAACACTCTGTTGTCATGAAGTGTGTGACAACATGATACTTACGGAAGCAGTTTTTCTTTGTAAAGATGGATGGTGGTGGCTTATCTAGAGTTCCACCTCTTTGTAACAATTCAACTTCAAGGTTAGTTCTAGGAGAATGAAAAGGAACATATTAAAAACATGCTTCCAGAAATACTTAACAAGATGCTGAACCTTAGTACATTACTGCCCATGACTTGTAGTCTTAGTACATCCCCACCTCTCACCCCCATGTCATGGACTTAAAATTTCAATAAGCAATTCTGTATATCCTCTTTTTGTTAGTGTGAGGAGAGATTCTATTAATGCAACTTTGATTTCAGTCTGATAACAAAATTTCTTCTTTTCTTTTCAATGACCTCGACCAGACATAATTATCAAAATATCATATGTTCACAATCAAGATGTGTTGTTTTAATAATTGTTTATGAATTAAATTAACACTGTTTACAAATATACCCCATCACTTGTTTCAAGATGTAATGTAATGTAATTAACATGTGCAGACGTTTGTGCCGCACAGACTAATGTGACATGAGTGTATGAACAGAAAATACTTTTTTATGTGTAAACGTATCACAAAATTAAGCTTACCTTGCTACAGAACAAACAAAGAGCAGAACACATTCGGAGCCGTGTGACATGGTGTAGGTCTTGTATGCTGAATGTGTAGAATTCGTCAAGTCCTCCATCACACTCCCCATGGCTTTTGTTAAGTTGGCCGATCCCTGCAGAAAATACAGTAACAGACTTATACTTGACATTTATGAATAAGTACATAGTAATAATAATTTCTTAACACACTACTAAGACCAAAGAATATAATACAAACTCAAAAGGTGCAAGTTATGGTGACATATTTAATACATTTGCTTAGATTTATATTCTGCAATTCATGAAAGGACATTTGATAACAACCAAGGAAAAAGATATGTTCTGCATTTAACATTGCAGTTAACTATCAAAATGTAGCATAATAATAATAATAATATTAATAATAATAAAAAGAAGATATATATATATATGAAGAGTTTCATCGCAAAACGTGATAAACGCCACTATACACACACAGAACCAGAAACACTACTCCAGTTTCTCTGCAATATATCCTCAGACAATTGTATCTTGTTTGGCTGAAAACTGAATTTGAACTTGTGTTTGTCTACGTGTGAACAGTGTCTGAGTGGTGTTCGCACAATGGTTTTTAATATGGCGTTTATCGCGTTTCATATATATATTATTTTAAGAAAACAGATTCTCTTACAGGTGTAATAGGTCTCTTAACCATCAGCTCTGCCAGATCAAACGCCATCTGGTGGGGGTCAGGTGACACGGGCTTCACCAATGTAAACTTGTTTTCGTCAGGCACAACTGGGATGACAGAATTTGACAGCTGTCGACACAGCGGGCACCAATATTCTCCTTTGTTCACTGACAGGTTCTCTGTCGGGTTCTGAGTCTGAATACAGAGAATATTAAGTTACACAGTGTTTGTAATGTATGAATATGTAAAATCTAGTATGGCATAGAAACGTGTGGTAATTTATTCACAGAAAGAATATGTGCAAAGAAACTTAGAAAATAAATGTCTAGGAAAGCTTTGTAAATCAATGTTTAATGACTTGATGATTGTATAAGCCTGCAAAGATCTATTATAATAATAAAATCAATTTCAGAATTGTTTATAACAACGCAGATCTGAAAAGGTTTGTGGGTTTTTTTTTAAATCAGTAACTACAAATACATTTAAGACTGGATAAACACAAAGGTTGTTAATTTGGACCAGAGACACCACATATTATACAGACTCATTTACATTTGACCATATACTAGATAATAAATTTAACAACTTGCACGAAAACTAAAAACACAAATCATTTAATATTAATAAAACTTTACAGGAACAACAAACTGAACAGTTATGTTATGTATGTTACCGTAACTTAGCTTAGTAACTAGTTTAACGTGTCCATATACCACTAGGGTTTCGAACATGCCTATCCCGAGTCCAGCCTCCGATAGGATTGGGGGTCTGACTCGGGATAGGGATATGTTACCTTAAGTGATTCTAAATAGGAGCCGTGACAGGTCAGATGAAGATAGTGTCCACAAGTCTGCACCACAACTCCGCCCTCCCAGCCAATGTTGAGAGACATCTGACAGGAGCCCTGAATAAAAAACACACAATCTAGTAAAGATGTATCAACATTCATGTCTCAAGAGTCTTTTCTGTGTCAGGTATTTTTAATTAAAAACAATTTATGATTTGAAACTGTGTAGATGCGAAGGCAGGTCTGCATTATTTGAACCTGCAAATCACAGTCAGATCCATCTTGGTTTTAATCTTATTAAAGCAAAGTTAGTGTAATAACGTACCTCCTCAAATGAATTTTTAAGTTATTTTAATAATGTATTTCCTCAAAAAATTTATTAAGTGTTTTTAAATATTTAATTTAGTGTAATAATGTACCTTCTCAAAGTTTTAAAGAACAATTTTAAAAAGGTTAAGTTAGTGTAATAACATACATGTACTTCCACCAATTTTTTTATCAAATGTTATTAAATATCTCCTCAAAGTTTTTAAGAAGAGTTTCTAAATGTTTTTTATAAATTCTCAAAGTTATTAAGAAGAATTAAAAATTGTTTAAGTTAGTATAATAACATAATATTTACTTTATAGCAATAACGTACCTCGTCCAAAAATTTAAGAAGTGTTTCTAAATGTTTACTTTATAGCAATAACGTACCTCCTCAAAGTTTTTAAGAAAAGTTTCTAAAGGTTTACTTTACAGCAATAACATACCCCCTCAAAGATTTTCAGAAGAGTTTCTAAATGTTTACTTTACAGCAATAACGTACCTCCTCAAAGTTTTTCAGAAGAGTTTCTAAATGTTTTTTGTAAAACGTGGCACACGGTGCTTTGGGTAACTGAGATCCATCTTCAAGAAGTACCCGCGGCTTCTCACTCCGCAACCGGTGTCCAAGAACTGAAAACATAAATTATCATTAGCAGTGTTCTCGCTGCTCCATTTAAGCGGGGCGGCCCGTCCTGCTATTGCATTTTGCCGCCCTCCTTTCACGTTCTCCGCCCTCCTTTATTTTTCTGCGCCCCTCTTTATTTTCCAGCACCATACTATATTTTCCAGCACCTATCTCCGCTATTTCCAAATGCACCCTTTTTTCCACACATAAAAACCCCCACAACGATCAGTCTGCCCACTGGACATCAAAGGAAACAAGTCGCGTTGTGTATGAAAAAGCAACTGACGAAATATTTACGACGGTTACCGTAACATAATTTAATAGTATTTTTAACAGCCTCTATTTTATCCTATGTTTAATACGAACAATAAAAATTATATTTTATTTGAGCAATGAAAACATTTTAATTTTTTATGGATTCGGCAATCTCCAACTGGAAAACCCCCACTTATTTGGCGCCAAATTTGTCACGTGATCAGAACGGTCACTCTATCTTTTGTTTCCACTAACTGTCGTCTGATATTTTGTCCTCAGTTACAGATATAATTGATTGTAACTGACGATTTTTACTTTCTGTCATTCTGTTTATTCAGCAGTTCTTATAACATATTGTAAACTTTCATTTTGGGGGGGGGGGGGGGGGGGGGGGGGGGGGGGGAGATATCACCGCTTATAAAATCAACGGAAGTGGTAGTGTTTGGCATTAAAATCATTCATCTTGGGTGCCAAATAATATATACACCACCACTACAAAAACGAAACTACTTTTTATCAGTTGGCGATATTTTATCACAGCGATCGATTCATTTGATGAAGATGGGAATAACAAAACAAAATTTCGACATCAGGGGATCACACAAATGTCTTTTTTGTTTTCCATATATCTTGAAATCTTTATTAAAATAATAATATTAAAAACTTTGATCGATTCAGCAAAACCGGAACTGCCAGTGAACATCAGACCGATAACATCTTCGGTTCAATTAAAAGACAAGTCTGCTTGTACTTCGTATAAACTTTTTGTAATCAAAATAAGGAGTATGTCTTTCCACAAAGTCTATCAACACACAACAACATGGTAACCACCAAGCCCCCCCACTCTTTTATTTGCTTTTTTTTTTGAAGGGTGTGGTGCTGCGCGGCCGCCCTCCTTTAATTTTCACCCAGCGAGAACACTGATTAGGAACTGGAAAAGGAACTGACAGCAACTTATGATAAACTATGTCTATTCAGTGTGTAATATAGAGTGATTTCAACAGAAAGGAAACCTGCTTAGCCTATGGCAGCAAGTGGGGTTTCAAATCATATTTAATGAGTAAAAGAATATTGGATGCATTTTTAACCAACAAACTTTAGGATAAATTATATAAGGACATGTGTGTAGTACTTATATATCTGCACAAAAAATAAAACGTGTTTAAAAGAAATCTAAATGTGTTTTCCAACTAAAATATTTTTACAACGCTTGTACATTTCACAGTTAACTTATTTCGCCTGTAGAAATCTGATTTGATAGCGTTAATTTCAGTGGACATTTTGGCTTTGACCTCTAGGTCAGCAACAAGAAACAGCCAATCAGATGTTTGCAAATTGAGTTCCAACATATGTGGAATATATCTCATAAATCAAATAACTGTTTTAGCATATTTAACAATCCTTTATGTCTGTGTCAACTAACAATAGCTTTTTTTATCCAGCTTAAAAGAAAATAATGTATATTAATTATACAGTGACTGTCTATACAGACTTAAAGACTGGTTGTTAAATAACGTAATAATCAAATTACCACTGGACGACTGTAGGAAGACGACAAGACCGACTGGACTGTCTCCGGTGGATGGTGTACTCTGACCACAGATCACACAGTCCAGCAGTTTCTCCTCCGACTTGGACTTTTCCTGTGTGGTCTCCTCTGAGGCATCTTCTACAAGTAAACAATTAAAATTCACAAACTGTATATCACTGTATAATTATAGACATGTACATTGGTATAGCCGGGATTTTATACTGGGGACGGGGGACATCAACACTGTCCGAGTTTGTTTTATTTAACGACACCACTAGAGCACATTGATTTATTAACCATCGGCTATTGACAGTCATAGAAAGGAAACATGCTACATGTTTTCATTAGTAGCAAGGGATCTTTTATATGCACCATCCCATAGACAAAATAGCACATACCACGACCTTTGATATATCAGTCGTGGTGCACTGGCTGGAATGAGAAATTGCCCAATGGGCCCACTGACGGGGATCGATCCTAGACCGACTGCACATCAGGTGTGCGCTTTACGACTGGGCAACGTCCTGCCACCAGCAATGTCTAGGAGTTGTGTTATGATGAAGCAGACAAATATAAAAAGTGATGGAGAAAAAATTAGGTATAATTATGTAAATGTTACACTTACAAAAGAAAACAAACAAAAACTATTTTTTTAAAATAATTATACTAAAGATAAAAAAAACCCACCATAATATACATGAGTTGTAGTGTTGGTAGAAGTCAAATAAATTTAGGGAAAGTTAAACTTTGTTTTGTTGAAACCACACCACTAGAACACATTGATTTATTAATCATTGGCTATTGGATGTCAAACATTTAGTAATTCCAACATATTAATGAGGAAACCCGCTAAATTTTTCCATTAGTAGCAAGGGATCTTTTATAGGCACCATCCCATAGATATAATAGTACATACCATGAGCTTTGATTTACCAGTCGTAGTGCACTGGCTGGAACGAGAAATAGCCCAATGGGCCCACCGATAGGGATTGATCCTAGACTGACTGTGCATCAGGCAATTGCTTTAACTGCATGTCCATCTTGTTTCCAATCTAACTTTACCGTTTAGTTGATTATCATCAGTTATATTCTGGTGGGTTTTTTGTTTTGTTTTTTAATATAAGCAAAACCAATGTCAGCTTACAAGTAATAATACCAGTTAATTAAAAAACAAAGACTGGTACCAGTTATGGGTTGTACAAGAATTATGTAAAGTTTGAAAGGAACTGAGGATTGTGGAATAAATATATCATCAGTAAACTGAAAATATAACAAAAAAACCCTTGTAAAAGACATGAAAAAGATTAATAATGATATTTATGGAAAAGCAGTTGCCATACCTTCTTCTTCCATTGCCTGTTCCATGAACGCCTTTTGCTTTGAGGCAAATTCTGCCATCAGTTTTTGCTGGCGTTCCCAAGCCTTTTTTCGTCTATAAACAATAAAAATATAAAAACCATAAACAAGTACTAGATGAGTGATTTCATGCAGAATGCATAAAAAATGGTCTAATGTTCACATTTAGTCTGGGTGTATAATGCAGCAGCTGATTAAGGACTGAATATTCATAACAAACTGGTACGAAGACTAGACTATTAAAACACGATAACAGAACTAATTGGTTACTCTATAGTTTTAAGAACGCTGGAAACATTTCACTGCAAAATTGCTATAGAGTTTTTCTTTTCTTTTTTTTAACATTACTAATGCACTTCACTCTGAAGAAAATCTTGTGATTAAAAAAAAAAGTACTATTTACAAAATATGGATTTCAAGTGACATTACTGTAGGATATTTGAGTACAAAGCCAAAAGAAGATAGTGGAGGAAACTACTTACAACCAACATGGTAGTCAAGGGATAAGAATAGCCAGATGATATTGTACATTGCGAATTTTAAGGGCTTACCAATACACAAGACACAGTTATGGCACCTGATGCGTATCAGTCGTGAAGAAACTTAAATATGTATACAACTACAACTTTATTTGAACAAAACGTGCGATAATATTGGCGGGAAACGTGCCGCTGTAATCTGTGGCGGCGCTGCTACGAAGAAATAGCATCCATATCCCGTAACGTAAACCGAGACGTAGGTGAAAGTTTACGTTAAAATACCGTAACTACATAAGATATTGCTCATTTCATAACAATCACTCAATATCTAACTAGTTTTGTTTTATTCAGATCAAAATTTAATACTCCTTTAATAAAGTTCAGCTTTGTTAAAATCAGTGTTTCTAGATTATGGTAGCCCCACTACCGTGGCTAGTGATATTCAATGTTGGGCTAGCAAATATCTACTATTACCAAACCCGACAGCTGGTGAATTTTTTTTGTCAAATGCTGCATTTAAGTCTTATTTTGTAGCTATGAACATCCTGGCCCGACTCCTACCCCCCCCCCCCCCCCCCCCCCCCCCCCCCCCCCCCAAATCTTAGTGTTTTTAAGCTCTATCTCCCTCTGTAGGTGACATATCTGATTATTACTATTAGTAAAATTGTATTTACTTTAAAGTAAAGTAGGGCTAGTGGATTTTTAATCATGGCTTGTAAATTAAAAAAATTACTGATCACATGGCTAGTGGATTCTATAAAAATTCTAGAAACCCTGGTCCAAATTATATACAGCAGCTAACCCTGCAATTGCATATTGCAATCAGCAAAACCATGGAGTTTTTAATTTTCTATGGCACGTTTTTTTTTGGCTGTGGATTATATTCAACTTTTTTCCCATGTTTTTTTTTTTTGCCGTAGACATTTTAATTGCAGGTGTTGCAGCAGTTGTGTGATAGATTTTTTTAAGGACTCAGCCAAAATTTATTAACCCCTATTTTCCTCTTTTTTAAAAATACTTTTGGTGTTAATATTCAAAATTGACTGTATTTGTTAGGTTATTCCTGTTCCGAGTCAGACCCCCAATCCTATTGGAGGCCAGATTCGGGATAGGCGTGTTCGAAACCCTAGTGGTATATGGACACGTTAAACCAGTTACTGAGCTCAGTGTGATAAATCCTACCTTTCTTCCTGATTAACAGTCTGTCCCTGTTTCTTGTCCTTTTCTTTCTGCTGTCTGGTGGCAGCTATTTCCGACACGAGTTTCGCACACTCTGAACTCTGACGACACAGTCTGTCGAGAAACCGTCCCACGTAAAAGGGACCATCGCCCACGGCTGCTTCAGACGGTTTGGCTCCGCCGCCCTCACAAGTACTGCAGGCGTATGAATTAGACTTCCCAGACAACTTGTTATGTAGCTTCACCAGCAGCGTTATTAAGTTTTCATTGACCGGGTAAGGAGTTGAATGAAACTGCTCCGTGACAACTCCCCGGCTTTCGTACTTTGGTTTCACTTGAGTGGGACTGCCCGGTGGGTGAGATGTCGGTAAAGCCAGTGCGTATGTTGGACTACCACCAGATGATCCAGGAAGTGACATCATGGAAGGAATACCCGAAAGATGGCTTGCTGTGATTGGTCCACCATGTGCTGTAATAACAGTGATACAGGTTTTAGAAAAGGATAGGTAACTGGTTAAATCTTAATTAGTATTAGCTAATTACATCTACTGATAGGCATATGATGGATATGACTATTTTATATGGAATTATACAAAATCCATTAATGCACTAGTTTTCAAAAATAATAAATCATAATTAAAATAATTGCATTTTAAAATTTTGGTCTTAACAAGGCAATCCTTAGGTATTAATAGTTCAATTATCTTTAAAAAAAAAATATAGAATACTGCAGAATCACAAATACTATGATTATGTGATTTAACACTGCACAAATGACAAAGAAAGAAAACTCACACACCATATGCCATACAGAATGTAACTACAATATACAATAATCACTGATACTACTGTTTAAAACAGCCACCTTTGTTACAAGGATTGAACAAACTCCTGTGTAAGCTGGAAGCCATATGAATGGTTAGTAAAACATTCTACCCTGAGACAGAACTTACAAGAAGCAGTACTTGGTGCCAGCTGAAACATTTCTTCCAGTGTGCTGGTGTCCATGTCAACATTAACCGTGCAGCTGTCCGCCTCTTCCGTCTCCGAAACCGGATTCTGAACCACTATTTCGTGGATTGTCTCCCTTGCATTCTGCTTGATGTCCGATGAGGAAAACCACCTGTGAAACTGACCATCATTCACTGTTCCCTGACTGTGAACCTGCGGTGGTAGAATTTGGAAAAATCAGTTGTATAAATAGTTAAAGATGGAAGTCCACACCTGATATGGAGATTATCATATTTAACATGTGACTCAAAATGTATAATACACAATGTTCATAAAAAAAAACCCATTTAGAAGGACTTCTTGATTTTGAAGCCACAGTAACATGTTTCCAGCTATTAGAGACTTCTAAAAGCCACAGACCCTACTCATTAGGCAGTGTGAAACTTTTTTGGCTAGACATTTATTTTTTACTATTAACTTTCACATAGCTTACAACTGTTTGCTTAAATTATTAATTTGGCAAATCTATGTTTTTGGTCGTCATGGTTTTTGTAGTATGCCAAACAACCTACCTTGAGTCGGTGGCTTTACCAATTAAAATGACTTTTTTTTCCCTCTGCCAATTCATTCTCTGTGTATCTAATGTGGTTATCTGAATGTTTGTTGTAACTCAAAACTACATTTTTGACAACATATGGTAAACACATAGTAAACAACATACACGTTTCCTAGACTTAGCTCTGTGCATTTCCACAATGTTATATTGAATAGAACTGTCCAATTTTTGTCCAGTAATAATAAAATGAATTCTATACTCATTCCTGTGAGAAGCTGTTTATATTACAACTCATGTGTTTTCAATAGTACATACAGTGAAACCACTCTAAACCGGACACCCTTGGAACCAAGACAAATGGCCGATTTTAAGAGGGATCCAGTTTACAGAGGTTAAGTTTTGTCCATGTTTTTGAAAATGGACTCTGTGAAACGTCCGGTTTTGAGGGAATTCCAGTTTACAGAGGGTCAGGTCTTGAGAGTTTTCACTGTAATTAGTCTATCACAGGATCTTGTTCAGTATTCTGTATTTGCATTACGAACAGTTGTTAGGTGACGTATTACCCTCTTGGTGGAGTGACTAGGACTGAAGTGGAGACTGAGATCTAGCAGGTGGATCGTGTAGTACAGGACACTGTCTGGCAGATTCAGCTCCTTGTGTACAGCCTGAAACAATATACATGATCAATCACTCTTTGTTAGTTATCCAGCACACCTTTAACACATAACAACAGGCCATAGGATTTTAAATTTAATGGGAAACACTTTTTCGGTTCCGTGCCTTGTGATTATGGCAACCCATCGGAAACTGTATTTCTGTACACACTGTATTCTTGGTGGTCCTACTATTCATTTCTATACACACTGTGTATTCTTGGTGGTCCTACTATTCATTTCTATACACACTGTGTATTCTTGGTGGTCCTACTGTTCATTTCTATACACACTGTGTATTCTTGGTGGACCTACTATTCATTTCTATACACACTGTGTATTCTTGGTGGACCTACTATTCATTTCTATACACACTGTGTATTCTTGGTGGTCCTACTATTCATTAACACCTTTTCTGAGACACACTGTTAAGGCACAGAGCACAATATTTCTTGGTGGTTCTACACATTCATTTCTACACACACTGTGTATTCTTGGTGGTCCTACTGTTCATTTCTATACACACTGTGTACACCTACTGTTCATTCTATACACACTGTGTATTCTGTCATTCACTACTTTCTATACACACTGTTCAGTATTCTTGGTGGTACACACTGTGTATTCTTGGTTGTCATTTCTATACACACTGTGTATTCTTGGTGGTCCTACTATTCATTACACACTGTGTCTATATTTCACACTGTGTATTCTTGGTGGTCCTACTGTTCATTTCTATACACACTGTGTATTCTTGGTGGTCCTACTATTCATTTCTATACACACTGTGTATTCTTGGTGGTCCTACTATTCATTTCTGTACACACTGTGTATTCTTGGTGGTCCTACTGTTCATTTCTATACACACTGTGTATTCTTGGTGGTCCTACTATTCATTTCTATACACACTGTGTATTCTTGGTGGTCCTACTATTCATTTCTATACACACTGTGTATATTGTCCACTGAAGACACACTAACTATGTTATGAATTAGCTACCATATTAATACTCAATGTTGTATCCTTACCTTGTAGAGAATGGTGAAGAGAAAAGCTTGTATCGTGCGGCAGTTGAGTATTTTGTAGAGGCCTTTGTAAGACGAATTGACATGTCCGGGGATTTTGAATGGAGGCCACGGAGATGTCTTTTTCTGATATTTGCCAGTCTGTCGAATACTGAAACATGTCAAATGGTTAAACAATTCAGTGTACTGTGAAACAAAGAGCAACCAAAATCGTTTTAAAGAAGGTGTATTCTAGCCAATCACATACAAAGAAAAATGATTGGTTAATCCAGTTATAGGCAGGAGGTGCTTGGATAGAAGGATCAAACCCCCTTGGTGAACCCATTCTCTGATTGTTTTGTTTTTCTGGCCCTGACCAGTACCCCATGACTGGTATATCAAAGGCCATGGTATGTGCTATCATGTCTGTAGGAAAGTGCATATAAAGTGCATCTACCTGCTGGATCTCAGTCTTCACTTCAGTACCATTCACTCCACCAAAACATCCCTCGCTGCTAATGAAACTATGTAGCAGGTTTTTCTCTGAAGATTATATGTCAGAATCATCAAATGTCGGACCTCCAATAGCCCATTATATTTTACTCTATGTGCTTTGGTGGTGCCATTAAATAAAACAAACTTTTCAAGTCATAGGCATATGGCTGCTTACCACAGGACCGGCCTCGGTGGCGTCGTGGCAGGCCATCGGTCTACAGGCTGGTAGGTACTGGGTTCGGATCCCAGTCGAGGCATGGGATTTTTAATCCAGATACCGACTCCAAACCCTGAGTGAGTGCTCCGCAAGGCTCAATGGGTAGGTGTAAACCACTTGCACCGACCAGTGACCCATAACTGGTTCAACAAAGGCCATGGTTTGTGCTATCCTGCCTGTAGGAAGCGCAAATAAAAGATCCCTTGCTGCCTGTCATAAAAGAGTAGCCTATGTGGCGACAGCGGGTTTCCTCTAAAAAAATCTGTGTGGTCCTTAACCATATAACCGTAAATAAAATGTGTTGAGTGCGTCGTTAAATAAAACACTTCTTTCTTTCTTTCTTTGCTTACCACAGGTTTGACTGCATGGTTAATATCATTAAACTGAAGACCATGATCGTAAAATAAAATTTATTACCCCTATGGTTAAAAAGTATTTTGGTACATATCAACGTGATATGTCTCACTTGGAGTTACAACAAGCAGGACGTAACACTTCGACATTATTGATTGGCGCACTCCAATCTTACAGAAACATCAACCAAACAACTTGAGTGATATAAATTAACATCAATTATGGGTAATAAATAGGATATTAAACTCGCTACCATTTCATATCATGTTTATGTCCCTCGAGAAATAATTTTCATTATCACTCGCTAAAGCTTGCAACAAATGAAAATTATTTCACTCAGGACAAAAACATGATATGAAATGGAAGCTTGTTTAATATCCTATAAAAGTGCTTACTGTTCCGTGTATCTGTCAAGAGCGGCCTGCTGATCTCGCTTGTAGATGGCTCGCAGTGACACGTGGATAGGGTCATACTCCGTATCCCACAGGAACGCTTATCAACACAAGAAAACATACACAGAAGTGAAACAAGACTGCGGACAAAAGTTAAGTCCAAAACTTTACTGAACAGATATAACAGTGTGTGTGTACATGCGTGTGGTGTGTGTGTGTGTGCGTGTGCGTGTGCGTGCATGCGGTGAGTGTGTTAAAATAACTGAAATTCTTTCACAGAAACATGAAATAATTTAAAGGTTATATAAACAGGATGATCCAATTTTACGAACTGTTTACGATAAAACATTAAAGCTGGTACTGAATGTGGCTACGCTTGACGTGAAAAAAAAAATCATTTATGATACATATCTGTCTGAGCATAATACTAAACAGATTTAGAATGTGTTCACATAGTTCAAACAGCATAGAGCAAGGAGATTAAAACAAAGTGGAGTTTTCAGATATAAAAAGAAAGGTAAAAGAAATCTTTGCACTGACCTTTAGGAACATAGGTTCCTTGCTGCATTCCCCCTCCTGCTTCAAACACTGGAGCTTTGTAGTCAGCGAGCTGGTCATAAAACATTACAAGTTAAACATGGAGTGATGCACAATATTCTGAGAACAGGACAATTTTAGAAAGAAAGAAAGAAATCTTTTATTTAACGACGCACTCAACACATTTTATTTACGGTTATATTGCATCAGATAATTGGTTAAGGACCACACAGATTTTGAGAGGAAACCCGCTGTCACCACTACATGGGCTACTCTTTCCGATTAGCAGCAAGGGATCTTTTATTTGCACTTCCCACAGGCAGGATAGCACAAACCATGGCCTTTGTTGAACCAGTTATGGATCACTGGTCGGTGCAAGTGGTTTACACCTACCCACTGAGCCTTGCGGAGCACTCACTCAGGGTTTGGAGTCGGTATTTGGATTAAAAATTCCATGCCTCGAATGGGATCCGAACCCAGTACCTACCAGCCTGTAGACCGATGGCCTAACCACGACGCCACCAAGGCCGGTAGGACAATTTTAGTTTAGTTTGTTTTATGACACCACTAGAGCACACTGATTTATTAATCATCGGCTACTGGATGTCCATCATTTGGTTATTTGACATATAGTCTTAGAGAGGAAACCTGCTACATTTTTCCAATAGTAGCAAGGGATCTCTTATATGCACCATCTGACAGGATAGCACATACAATGGCCTTTGATATACCAGTTGTGGTGCACTGGCTGGTGCCTACCGATGGGGATCGATCCTAAACAAACGGCACATCAAGCGAGCACTTTACTACTGATTTACGTCCAGCCCAAACATGGAGTGATGCACAATATTCTGAGAACAGGACAACATAATATTAATCAATTTAGTTGATCTCCAAAACCATTGTTCTCAAGAATATTTAATTCATATGCTTGTTACTTTCAGCATTTTAATTTTTGGCTAAATTGCCATTTACCACTGTCAAATTGGCAACCCATTTTTCTATGTTGGTGGTATTTTTGTGTTTTAATCAAATCTCAAAACAATAAAAATTATTTCTGGCAAAGGGAAATGCCTTCAACTTTTATTACAGTATCCTGTATTTTAATTTACACTGAATAGTTACCATTGGTTTACGCTGAATAGTTACCACAGTGACTATGCTCTTGACTGTTCATCACAGTCCTATCTTGTAACAATAATAAAAAACAGCGAGGTCAAATGGAAGCACTGTTAGTAATAAACGTGGTCTGACCTCTTTCAAGGTTGATTCAAAGTACTCCTTGCCGTGACCCGAGACACCCGATTTCTCCGGCATCAGATCCTGTAGCTGGCTGTGTTGTCGGTCTCCCATACACAGCAGAGAGGCCATCTCCAAACGAACCAGTTCTTTGTCACCAATACCTAACAAAATCACAACAAAATCATCTACATGTCTTCTATTGTTTAGCTTTACACATCTTGAAAAACAATTTCAGGAAGAAAACAAAAGATTAGCTTCCTTTTCACAAACTGAACAGCTGGCTACAGCAGACACATTGAAATCCAAACCATATTAACTTTACTAAAACTATTTCATGAAGTACATGCTATGATGGACAATAAAATACATTTTAAAACATTGAAACACTTATAAAATAATTTTGTTTAGCTCAATACTGAAACCTGAAGGAAGTAAAAGAAAGAAGTGTTTTATTTAACGACGCACTCAACACATTTTATTTACGGTTATATGGCGTCAGACATATGGTTAAGGACCACACAGATTTTGAGAGGAAACCCGCTGTCGCCACTACATGGGCTACTCTTCCAATTAGCAGCAAGGGATCTTTTATTTGCGCTTCCCACAGGCAGGATAGCACAAACCATGGCCTTTGTTGAACCAGTTATGGATCACTGGTCAGTGCAAGTGGTTTACACCTACCCATTGAGCCTTGCGGAGCACTCACTCAGGGTTTGGAGTCAGTATCTGGATTAAAAATCCCATGCCTCGACTGGGATCCGAACCCAGTACCTAACAGTCTGTAGACCGATGGCCAGCCACGACGCCACCGAGGCCGGTCTGAAGGAAGTAAATCCCACTAATAGAACATTATATTTGAATTAATTTAATAATTTTTTTAAAACAGACAACAAACCCAAATAATTTAATCCATTAGCAGGCATCGAAATAAGCATAGTTCCTGGTTACCATAAATTACAGACCTGGTAACCTCTAAATATAAGATAAGCATATGGAGTTATTGATTTGCAGGTGTTATTGTCTATCTGATCCTGCAAATGTCATTTTTGACCAAAGGTGTTAACCCGATGCTAAAAATTAAACATTTGCGGGCATCAAATAGACAATAACACTCGCAAATCTAAAAACTCTATATGGTTATGTCCATTGTAAACTGAATTGTTTTTCTATGGAACTAACTGTATATTTGATATTTCTTGAACAAAATACCTGGCTACAATCTAACTGCAGACCCTCAAACCATCAACTTGGCCTGTTTTAATTGCTAATGACGTCACTTTCTAATGAGATCATTAGCTTTCTGGGTGTCATTTTCATTTAATCCCGAAAAAAAGAGTAATTAACCAATCACAATACAAAACACACTTGCCATCAGTTTACAATTCCCATTATATTATCATTCCATGACAAACATGCCGATACTCTGTTACTTATTCATAGCACTGTTTTTGTTGTACTGACACTTATGTGTGCAATTTAGATTTAAACAGCATACAATTGATCAAAGTACTTTTTTGACATGTGATCATTTGAATGACCATTCTCCACTTATTTTAATGCCTGCATTAGAAACACAAATGATTTCCTAGTAACAGACTTACCGAGGTACGTCCTGATTCCAAGAAGGGTGGACAGCAGAGCAAGGGCCCCCTCCAACATGGCTGTCTCGTGGGATGGTTCGAGGTGGATGCTCAGGTGAGACGGCTTACTGGAGAACGACAGCCAGTTCAACAGGTGGAACCTGAAACACAGCATCACATCTGTAGCTCTGTTATACAACAAAGGTACACTGATATCGAGAACCTGAAACACAGCATCACATCTGTAGCTCTATTATACAACACAGGTACACTGATATCGAGAACCTGAAACACAGCATCACGTTTGTAGCTTAATTTTCTTTCAAACACATCATTCATACTGTTAGCACATATACTGTAGATCCTGAAATTAATGTGATCATAATATTAAAATGCGAAAAATGCAAGTTCGTGTTATTCGCATGAATAATATGACACATTTATTTCTATGTTTTGTATATGTGTTCCACGTTATTAAAACAAAAAAAACCCAATGATTAAAATTCTAATATGTTAATAAAACACAACTGTCCACAATATTCCAGCCAAGTGTGTGACTGTAGGATTTTGGGCCACCCTATAAAAAGCCGACACGATTCATTGTGTGTGAATGGGTTTTAGCACACTAAACCTGAGGTCGACCGTTTCTTTGTTTTGATCTCACCAAAAACACTAAGGACTAAACAGGTTAAGTGATGTGTACACTGCCATGTTAGCGAATTCATCTCATTGAAGACAACTGTAACTTGGATTTAACCAAAAAGTACACAGATGTTTGTTAGGAAAGTAATATTTCAAAGGGAGGCCACTCATATTAATTTTCATGTCACATTTTAGTCTGCCCACCGTTACTCGCATTAATTTAGAGACGCATTAATTTCAGGATCTAAAGTATATGTGTGATAACAATTTAAAGACATACGACATACAAACAGTTCCTGATAGTGTCATCGTACAGATTTATTTTAATGTGTACCTTAGAACCAAGTCAGATCAGCTAATTATGTTAGCTAAATAAAACACTGTTTTCAAGATAATAATTTAATTTGCATTTAAAGATTTGGTGCGCAGGTGGTCTTTACATACAGGTTAAAGCCCACTATTTTAAAAATGCAATCCAGATTTGATGCTAGAACTAAAAAACAAAAAAAAAACATGTATCACTTGTCCCCCTAAGCCCATAATAACTAATTATGTGGCTCTAATACCCCAACATTCAATGTACCAGAATAGTAGTATTTTAGAACACATGACAACAGATAATAATTATAGACTTAATGTACCCATGGATGTTCTGAAATGATGAACTCTAGCATACCTTTCCAAGATGGTTTTCACAAAGTAATCTGGATCCAGCTGTGAACCACAAACCTACAAGCAAAATGCAAACAAAGAGATGATAAAATATGCAGCATATAACAGCACCACAACACATTATTAAGATTATATATATACACCTTGTCTAAAATACTGAATAATTCTTTGGAACACATTTTTACTATGAATGAGAAGTTTGTTTTAATATAATGTGCCAGGCCTTTCCCCAGGATTTTTTTAAGGCGCTTACATATTTAGCATCATTATAACACAAAAATCAAGCCAAAAGAAGTGGGGTAGTGGATTGAGAACAGTTAAGTGTTTGCCTTGAATCCATTAAATCATGGGGTGTTTTTTTTAAATAACCCATCAATTCCCCACCCACAACAATTTCATAATTTGCACCATGTTGTTGCTGTTGATTTCAGAGTCGTGTTAAATGCTTATTGTCATTTCTGCTTGTAAAATACCTAAGCTAAGAATGCTGACTTCACAGTATATTCCATTTATATATTTAAAAAAAACGTTAATAAAAGAACATTTTACGGTCTTTTTAAAATCCAGCTAACTTATTAAATGTCACCTCACAGTTTCACAAATATATATCTAGCATTATCTAACAAATATGATTATTGTAAACTAATTTAGTGTACGTTTAAATGCAATTTGTATAAATACTGCATGTTCATTTCCCGCGATCGCAATCTGCATGCGTGCTCACGACCAAAGGTACAAAATTAACAAAGACAAAGGAAATAACCGAAACTGCAGTTGGTATTCATTGATGCAAACAACTATTGTTTTTCTACAAATTTACATCAAGATTTACATCTGTGTAATCGTATTGTTTAATGTTCGCAACGTTGTCTCTTGACACGTGGGTGTCAGCTGACTGAAGCGTGACGTATATTACGCCGAGAGCTTTCCTCAGTTCAGCCAACGAACGTTCTTCCTAACGTTCGCGAACTATTTGATTGGTGTCCGTCGTGTCCATTTGGTTTAACGTGAAGCGCACAAACCAGTGTAGCGAATGTTTTGTTTTCGCTCGGTCTGGCTGAACTCAGCCCTTGGGATAGCCGACATGTATTTCGGCCCTGAATTTCGGCCCTGAAGTGGCATTTGTATTCAAATTGACATGCATTGTCGGTTTGTTTTTATTACTTTGGTTCAAAGACTACAAAATTAAAATAGCAAGTTACATATCTTCCAGACATTGAATCACCGTCACATTGCTGTCATACATGTCGAATGCATGCCGTTAAAATTAATAACCTTGATTATTAAAATTAGCAAACATCATAAGGCATACGCTGTATTCTGGATAAGACCGTTTCTCGTTACCGGTCGTGAGATCGCTATTATGCTATTTTTTTGGTCGATCCGTGACCGTTCATTTTAGCAAATAACAACGTAGTTACGGTTTCGATATGGTAAATATATACCAGGATTAATGGTGACATGTTTTACTCAAGAATTTCACCTTCAAAGATGTTTATTCAATTAATAGGTATTTTCTTTGATTTGTCTTGATGCGTAATTCCCAAGCATACAGACATTATTACAACAAGCAGTTATCTGGCGGATTAGTAGTAGCCGATCACCTGTACCACGTGACCAGCACAAGCCCGCCAACAATTAAAACGGTGCGATCAATGGACCTCAAAGTGAACATCTAAAGAATTGCAGAGATACCAAATGGAAGTGCGATAATGTGTGGTGAATGACGTTACGGATCACAGCTCCATTGTTTTGTATACATGTTACAAATTAAGCCGACACGGTCCTGCAGTTAAGGCGCTTACCAGACATGAAGGCGCTTACGTGGCTGGCTAAGGGAGCACGGGCCGTGTCGGCTTATCGCTCTAGGGAAACCCCTGTGTGCTTTTATCCAGTTCAGTCTGAACCTGCTCACACTGACTACATCAGTAGACCAGTTGTTTTGTTATATATATAAAAAAATTCAAACAAAGCAGCATTTATTTCAATTTATTTTCGTGCTTATGTCCAATTAAGGTTCAAGCACGCTGTCCTGGGCACACACCTCAGCTTATCTGGACTGTCTATCCAGGACAGTGGGTTAAGTTGTTAGTTGGTTAGTGGTTATTCGCTGGCATCATTTACAAACGCCGCCGGCAAATATCAAATTATTTTGATTTTTGCTGTCATTGCTGTGCCAAGGACAGCCGACATAAAATCACTGCGACATGGCTATGGCGTTATCCACACACTAAGGCTTGCGGCTCTGCGATTCGGTGCGCTGATCAAAAACTGTAGCCCGGAGTGGCAGTGTGCGGCCAGCTTTAAGAACTCGCTCTGGGTTGGAACCGGTACTGGGCTGTGAACCCTGTACCTACCAACCTGTAGTCTGATGGCTTAACCACTGTGCCACCGAGTCCGGTAAAACAAAGCAGCACATACTGTGTGACTAGTCAAACATCAACATCAAAATGCATAAATGTGTTAGTCCATCAAAAGAAACTAATCGTCATTGATACTAAACAGTGGCTTACTTACCTGCAGCAGGTATAAATCGGCATCAGCCATTGAATAACAGAAGTGGCACTGGACGTAGGTCATAGCCTGACCTTTAATCTGAATGCCATTTCTCACCCACATTCCAGCATAGATCTGAGCCAGGGAAACCTATAAATTAAATTAAGTCATTATAATCATGTTTCATCTCAAACTACTTTAAAATTAATATTTAGCAATGAATGAATGAATGAATGAATGAATGAATGATAACGATACCCCAGCATAAAATATACATCAGCTATTGGGTGTCAAACAAAGGTAAATATATGGATGATAGTGATGATCAACACTGATATAAAAATTCTAAAGTTATTTGAAACACATGTAATAGTATTTAGCCATAGCAAGTCATGATTTGTGTTATATCCTCTCTACTTCTCATAATATGTTTGACCAAAAGCAAAAATAATATAAAGATCATCATGATTTATGAAACATTTGTATTTGTAAAATGTATGGCGAAGTCTTAATATAGGCTTTTCATTGTTAGTCAATCCCAAGCTGCTTTAATTTGTATTTCATGGTAATAAATACAGCTTAAACCAAAAATAATAAAGATGTAAACTACTTATATTTTTATTCTGCTTAACCAACTAAAACAAATGCTGTGAAATCCTTTAATGTTGTCGGCTTAAATTTTGTGAGGGTTTTAATATACACATTTCATCGGATACTAAATTTAATGGATCGAAAACGTAGTTTCATAAAATTGTTTTATATGTATCCATGTATTATATTTCCGTTGTGTTCTTAAATTGCTTGACTGCACTGATCCATGAATTACATGAACCTTAGACCACCATGATAACACATTCTGGAATGAGAGTACTATGTATTAGTACCTGTATTTGTAGTACGTGAATCATGATCTTTTTCAGTGCAACATCTTCTGGCAGAATGTCGGTCAACTTGATGTCGAGATTCTTCACAGCCGTCATCATGAAGGCCGCCAGATAGCGGTGCAGTGGGAGGTGGAATGTCAGCTGATATGGGTTTGGCTACAAGCAAACAAAACATAAATCATTGTGAAATTGAATGCACATGGAAAGAAATATTTGCTAAACAATAACCTAGTACAACCTATCATCAATGGCTTTTAGGTTTAAAGTCGCACACCCTAGTTCCATCCAGGGAAAATAAATTATAATTTGGTTAATCTACAAACCTGTAACACACTTAGATCACGTTTTTATCAAATGGAGTGAAAAAGCAGGTTTTATATCGATAAATACCATGGGAATCCCCATGTCCCAATTGCTTGAAATAATTTTGAAAGTTAGTATTCTGATGTCACCGGTAGAAGCACAACAATGCCTACGTCACGACAAATTTCACAGACTTGGGGTGCGTTCGTTTCACCTCTCCTGGACATGTTCCAACTGTTCTGTCCTGGTTGTATCCCCTCTCCAGATATCATAAGACTTAGCAAAATTATTGGTTTTAAAGGTTTGTAACGTTTTGTATTGAGACACTTACTTGTCTGAACTTTATTGTTACTGAAAATGTTCACGAACTGTGAAGAAAAATCTCACAAATGAACAACAACAAATCGGATGTTGATTGCGCGAACCGTGCACGAGAAAACAAACCGAACCAAAATGATAACGGTCACGTGATATACCAACGTCTGTGACATTAAAAATAGATTGGACCTCGCTTGCTTAACGGTTTTTTCTCGACAACACGTTTTGTGAAAAAATGCAAAAAATGCATTTCGTGGTTTTACAAACATCAGGATTACCAAAAAGCACTTCAGGTGAATGGAAATGTGTATTCTAAATAATAAAATGTAAGTAAAGTGCAATTTTATTTGTGAAAAATGGGGTTTAATAGCGAAAAACAATGCCGTAATTGTTAACAAATAAACGTAACTAGGGTGTGTCCCTTTAATATTATTGTAAAGAAATAAGGACATGAAAATAATTTAATGTACATGTTCAGATCAAGCTGTCTAAGGTGCAGGTTCCTTCATCCAAGACAGCAGATTATGAGATATTAGTATAGGCATTTGCGGTGATGTTCAGTGCACTGGTGCCCCGAAGCATTCAAAGACTATTGTCTATGTGAATACTGTGAATTACCCAGTAAAATCGGTTTCTCACCAAATAAGCAGTGCATACCGGTAATCTGAAGTACACAACAGTCTTTTTTAATATCTGTAGTAAACATTTTTAAATTATCCATAAAGATTTGGTGCAGTAAATGTGGCCCAATGACTCTACTTTGTAGCCCAAAAACATTGCACTGTTGTCCCAGGATTATTTTAGCACATTTGTTGTTGTCTTGTTAAATATTTACTGTGAAAATGAACAATCACACATGACACATCTCATGATTGAATAATTTTCTTGAGTGGCACAGTTTGTCATTACTGCAGATTCATTGTTATGCACACACGAGATTCAACATGTATTTTCCTCCTGGATAGATTCTGCACACAGGGATCCATTTTCGCTTTTGTTGCTTGTGACTATTGTGAACTAAACTAACTGTTAGCTTTTTTCTGCAATTTTCTTTTCAGTTTCCTCTCTTTTCAGTTTTAAAAAAAAGAACCAAAAAGAGTTATACTGTTGAATTTAAGACTAATTTGTCATTTCTTTTTTAATTCTTGTTGACACTTAATTTCAATCTGGGGATTAACCACTGAAAAATAAAATGAGTTTTAAATTTGTTAAAAAAAAACCCACTGACAACATGTCAACTTCCTAAGTGTACTTAGACAAAATAATGAGTATGCTGAATTACTAGACATGCCAATACACTGGATATGACTATAATTAGCTGATGCAAATTAATTTTGCCTCAGCATTTCTTACCGAGTGTCACCAGTGGCTGAATTGTCTCATTTACATACAGGAGGAGAGAACCTACGATCCATAAAACCCCAGGTGATGTCAAGCAAGGGATCTTTTACATGCACAAAACAACATATAGCAAGGCCTTTGATATACCAGTCAGATAATGGGTCCACCAAAGGGCTTAGATCCTATGACCAAAGCATCTCAAGTGAGAGCTTTACCAGCTTAGCTAGTTCCTGCCCCTCAACCCACCCCAATACAAAAATGATGCATGCATGAAAAAAATTGTCTATCAAACAAAACTACTGTCACAAACAATACAAAAGAAAAAGAAAGAATGAAATGTTTTGTTTAACCACACACTCAACACATTTTATTTACGGTTATATGGCATCAGAAATATGGTTAAGAACCACACAGATATTAAGAGAAGAAACCCAGTCGCCACTTCATGGGCTACTCTTTTCGATAAGCAGCAAGGGATCTTTTATATGCACCATCCCACAGACAGGGTAGTAAATACCACAGCCTTTGATATACCAGTCGTGGTGCATTGGTTGGAATGAGAAATAACCCAATGGGACCCCGCATCGAGCAAGAGCTTTACCACTGGGCTACATCCTGCCCCATACAAAAGAAATAACCTTGTAAAGGGAATGTGTCTCTCATTTTAAAACAGGATTATGCCAAGTAAAATAAGTAATTACACTTTAGAAAACCAGAATGAACAATGTATGAGCAAATATCCCAGACCAAAAAGCACTGACCTTCATGTTGTTTTTACAGTTGATGGCTGTAAACCAGTCCTGCAATGCAATCTGAGCAGCAGCAATCATTCGCAGTATGTGGTACGAGTTTTCCTGCAAGAGGTGGATTAAAAACAGACATAATTATTGAATGCATTAACAGGGTTTCAGCTGTCATTCACAAAATCGTCAAATGCTATTTAATGTTGAATTTGGTGAATATTTGTCATTACCAATTTGCCAAATGCTAATTCGAAAACCATGTATCGTTTGTGTAAAGCGCTTTTTAAAAATACTTCTGTTAAACTGTTTAGCTAAATGTTATTTGAATTTGGCTAAGACAATAATAACAGATCTTGTTTGGATTAGAAATGATTTGTTTCATAATTATGTAATACCAATTAAATATATATAGTCAGAACAAATTATGAGTAATTCTATTAATAAATAATTGGTAATTCTAACAGCAAATGGTAAAATTCTAACTGCAAACGGTAACATTTTTAACAAATGACATTTAATTCCAAAAACAAATGGTTAATTTTGACAGCAAATGGCAGATAATTCCATCAAGATATAGTGGACAGCTCATAATACTTAATCAAAGATGTTTTGAAGGTATTACTAATAAAAAAAGATTCTAAAAAGGAACATCCATTGCTTAGAAAACTTTAGAGTCTAGACTTACATCTTTAATAAAGTTTTGTCTACACAAACAGCATATCGTTAAGTCTGGCTACTTTACTAAAGTTTTATGTCTGGAGCTTAATTAACCAAATTCTTGCAACTTTGTGATCGTGCAGTGGAATGCAAAAAAAAACCCCCAAAAACATGCATGGATAATGCGATGTTGCTTAACCTTATGACTACTGCAGGCGAGATATCTCGCCCGACGTCACGTCAGTCGATATATACTGTACACTGTATACAGTGCATTCCCCAATTCATATTTCCCGCCGTTTTGCACACGACACTCACCAGAAACGGAAATATAATTAAAGAAAAAAGATTTTTTTTTTCAAAATGGTGGTTTTTGTTTTGATTTTTTCAATTGAAAATACCTTGAAATTTTGACAAGTATTTTCGCTTGACAACAATGGCGGCACGTCGCGGTAATTTTCAGGGATCGATAGCTGATTGTAACAGCTAATTTGATAATAAATTTGATTGTTTTACCAACAACGAAAATTACCAAATATTGCAATATGAATCGTAGTTCGGGTTTTAAAAAAAATTCTGGTCAGAAAACCACTGTTATCGGGAATAATGGACATAAATACTGGACAGCTGGCCACAAATGCCTGTAAGTAAACGCAACTTATTCGATTTTTTGCCTAATTTTAATCACCATTAGCCGATCTAAAATAATAAAAATTACAAAAAAAAGACACGAAAATAATACTTACCGATTCATATATGAACTTTATTTCATGTATTTATGAAACATTTAAGTGAATATATGTGAGTAAAAATTATAAACTTGTATCCACTCAACGTGGTTTTTGTTAAAAATTAATCCAGTAGTCTAAAGGTTAAGAGAGCTAAAAGAAAATTTAATGAATGAAGCTTTATAAACAGGGACCAGACCTAGTTAATATACAACTGAAGTTAATAGACTGGATCAGTAGGTACCTGTCCACTGCAGTGACTGAGGAGCGACCACATGGGTGAGGCTGAAATCTCGAGCTCCGCGGAGAAGGCGGCATAGTACGTGTCCGACTCAAACTCAACATGCTGGGTGAGGACGCGCTGGTTCAAGTTCATGCCTGAAACATTCAACAATCGGTTTCTTTTAGCAGCTGATTCTGATTACAGTGTTAAGTTGGTGAAGACACGTTTTAATTCAATACACGTACACTCAACAGTCATTTTATTTAAGTTCAATTATAGCATTTGTGTATTAAGCAAAGTTGAGTCATTCCAGACTTCTCTTCTGTGACTGTTCTAAGAGGAGTCAGTGCTCCACAACTGGTGTAACAAAGGCCGTGGTATGTACTATCATGTCTGTGGGATGGTGCATATAGAAAAGAATAGCCCATGAAGTGGTGACAGCAGGTTTCCTCTCTCCATATCTGTGTGGTCCTTAACCACATATATGTCTGATGCCATATAGCTGTAAATAAAATGTGTTGAGTGCGTCGTTAAATAAAACACTTCCTTCCTTGTTCTATGAGTTCTGCTATAGCAGAACTAATAAAGTGATACCATTCAAATATAGGATCATATTTTACTTTTAACCTTTTTGGTTATTTTAAACTAACGATCTTACAGTAGTATGCTTTAACATTTAGTTTAGCAAATCACTCCAAATAAAAAGTAGTTATTTTATAACTGTGGTACTGATAGAGTTCAATTCTGTTCTATTTAGTGATATGAAATAATATGAAGAAAAATGACGACTGCATTTTTTTCTCTCTTTTTTTTACAAATCTGGTTTGCAGTGATTTTGAAAAACAAATCTAAAAATAGCATTATGGAACATGGGACTATCACATCTCCTTATTCCTAGATTAAATATACATCACCCTAGTTAAAACTATTTCCAAGATTATATACAATCCGTTACTAAAGGAGATTTGTGTTTGTGTTGCCTGGGTAACAAATCATACCCTGCAGGTAACGAGGAGATCCATCATCCTAGTTTAAAACTATTTCCAAGATTAAATATACATCACTCTAGTTTAAAACTAATTCCAAGATTAAATATACATCACACTAGTTTAAAACTATTTCCAAGATTAAATACAATCCGTTACTAAAGGAGACTTGGGTTTGTGTTGCCTGGGTAACAAATTGTACCCTGCAGGTAAGCGAGGAGATCCATCACCCTAGTTTAAAACTATTTCCAAGATTAAATACAATCTGTTACTATAGGAGACTTGTGTTTGTGTTGCCTGGGTAACAAATCGTACCCTGCAGGTAAAGCGAGGAGATCCATCACCCTAGTTTAAAACTATTTCCAAGATTAAATACAATCCGTTACTAAAGGAGACTTGTGTTTGTGTTGCCTGGGTAACAAATCGTACCCTGCAGGTAAGCGAGGAGATCCATCACCCTAGTTTAAAACTATTTCCAAGATTAAATACAATCCGTTACTAAAGGAGACTTGTGTTTGTGTTGCCTGGGTAACAAATCGTACCCTGCAGGTAAGCGAGGAGATCCATCCAGCGTGTGACCAGCTCCTCATCCTTGAGGAAGCGGAGCGCGATCTTCCTGTGAGACAGCATGTTGATGAAGTCGCTGATGATTGGCCAGTAGCAGTGAGACTTCATCACATCATGGCTGCAGTCCGCCACCGAGTGGAAGTTATTCACCTGCATCGGGTCCGTTTCTGAAAACAAGAAAACACACAAACATTCAATTCAGCCATTAATTTTATTACATACCCATTCAACCTTACTATAGTGATAAAGATATTTTCAAGCCGTGTGAAAAATTTATCTTGTATCGCACATATGTACGATCTGGACCGGAACTTTTAAATGGGGAATTCCCTTTCAATCTTCACTGGAGTTAACGCCTTTTTGTTACTGACGTCATATATGATTTACAAATTACGTCACATCATATTTGAAACACTACACAAGGCTGCCGCAGAGTATGATTCTTAATATTAAGTAAATCCATGAAAATATTAACCATAGATTTAAGAAAGTGTTGTTATAACGTTAAATTAAAAAACATTTTTGTAAAGCAAAAAAGAAGGTAAGTAATAAAAATAGAACTTCGCATACTTTGTTTTTGCTTCCTATTTATTGCAATAATTTATTTTGCTCTAGAACATACTACTCGACAGTTATGCAGTCTCAATGTATATATTATTGCGCAAAATAAACTTGTGTAATACATAGGAAGGTAAAACAAAGATCAAGCATGCCCTCCTGGATACTGTGTATATAAAATACATTATTACCCCAGCAGTCACTCATAACAGGGAAAATATTTTCCATATTTTCTCAGTGAGAAATAGTCTGCTAAAGCTCGTGACAACTGAAAATTATTTCGCTCGGGACATAAATTTGATAATAACTGGTAACTCGTTTATTATCCTCTATTTATATGCATACAGGCCTCTGAGAATTGAAAATATGTAGTGATTTCCCTAAAAATTTGGCAAGGCATGGTAGACCAAACACTTTTGGGGCATTTTCACCATTTTCAGGGCACTTGTTTTTCATTAAAAATACACAAAAATTAATTGAAATAAACATTAATGTAATTTATGTGCTTGCTTTAATAAATGAATGGCAAAAGATATAAAGGGCATATTTTATTAATTAATAATACCTTTTTGGGTGTTTCATAAAGACAATTTTAGAATTAATTAGTGAAAAAGGCTTGTTTAATCTCAGGGCAGCATGGTGCTGATTAAGGCAAGATGGTGTTACACTACTGAGGCATGGTGCTGCACCATGCTAAAACAAGCTAGGGAAAACACTAATATGTGTAAACCAATTATAGGTTACACAAAAACAAATTCAGGTAACTCATTTCATTTTTATTTAACCTGTCACGACCATGTCAATGATATCATAAATTCAATGCGCGAGCGAAAAATGGGTTACGTAAAACTACTCTTATACGAAATGACGCACGTACAAAACTATCACTCTCACAATTTTCAGAGGTTTGTGATATACATTATATCCACATAAAGTCATTTATTTGTTGAAATGCAGGGCAGGACATAGTCCAGTGGTAAAGTGCTTGATTGATTGATTGATTGGGATCGATCCCAGTCAGTGGGCACACTGGGCTATTTCTCATTCCAGTCAGAGCAACATGTTTGGTATATCAAAGGCTGTGGTATGTGCTTTCCTGTCGGTGGGATTGTGCATATAAAAGAACCCTTGCTACTTATGGGAAAATGTAGCAGGTTTTCTCTCTAAGACTATATGGCAAAATTATCAAATGTTTAACATCCAATAGCCGACGATTAATAAATAAATGTGTTCTAGTGGTGTTGTTAAACTAAACAAACTATAACTTTGTAGAAATGCTGTAGAGACAAATTTTACATGCCCCTATGATGTGGACTGCTTGACAAAACAGAAATATGTTTTAATTACGGTTATATGACATCGAACATATGGTTAATGACCACACAGATAATGAGAAGAAACCCACTGCTGCCATTACAAGGACTACTCTTTTGAATTAGCAGCAACACTGGCTGAAATGAAAAAAACCCAGCCCAATGTGCCTGCCGACAGGGATCCATCATAGAAGACAACTGTGTATTGGGAAAGCACTTTACCACTGGGCTTCATCCTGATCTTGACTGCCTGTCCAGCCTACAGATTTTCAAAGCTATCTTAGTGTTACGATATCATAAAAAAAATTAGGTAGGGAATGATGCCACTATGACACATGACAGACTCTGAAAGTTTTACGATATTGTAGACTGTAGTGCTAAGGTAGCTTGAACAATATGGGATCCAGGACAGTAGTTAATAGTTGTTTGTTAATGAGACAAAAATCAGTGCACCAGTTTTAATCGTTAAATCTCAGTTTCAGATAAAATCCAACACTGGGATGCAAACCCAGCACTAACTAACATTAATCATACTAATCATACATCAGTTCACCTCACTAAATAAAGTTGTTATGGCACTACTGAATCAGATGTTAAATCTTCAATGTCTGATGCATGGCAATCTTAGATAAAACCAGAGGGTTAAAATCTGTACCTTCCAGAGCACTGCCAACACGTATGTTTTCTATCATGTTCGTCAAACTAAGCACCAGGGTATACAGCAAGTTGTATTCATCAGCCATCTTGGTTGCTAAGGCTTCGTTGCTAAACAGCTGAACACTGACGTGGACAACTCGATTGGCTACTGTAACTCTGTCGAGAGCATTCACCAGGACGATAGATATTCGACTGTAGTGCTGCACGAAGGCCTTTGTAAAACAATTCTGAAATGAGAAACAAGATTTACAGAATATATTTCAATTTAAAACTTATATTACCAAAGTTAAATGCATCCAACAATTATATTGACAACAGAAATAAAAATAGGGCTATGTTATCATTTTTCAAACCACCAAATATGAAATGAAATTGAATGTGGAGAATATATTTCCTAACAAATTTGCCAAAAATGTGACACGAGAATTAGCATTAAAATGTGTCTTTATTCCAATACATTCTGATTGCAAAACATTTTTCAAATTGACTACCCATTTTTCAAAAAAGCTACACATTAAAAAAGAAAAAGCACCAATTTCTTTAAACCCTGAAGAACCCAGAATGACCCATGTATATGAATGTTTGACAAACGGTCACCTTGTATCCGTCGTGAGGCAAAAGACTTAGGAGCAAGGTGACCATCTTCTGTGGGAACTCGTACTTGACTGTCCAGAACACCAGCTCCTCCACAAACGTCTCGTGACAGAGAGCCTGCTGTAAACCAGGCTTGTCTGCAACATAATAAGTCCAATGAAAAAAACCCCATTTAGGATGCAATATGATTTCTCAAAGTACCATCTGATCCACTCTGCATATAACGCAAAATACGATTGGCTTATCAAATCCATTTGCGGCAGAAAAACCACCATTTGGGGAAATTAGGAGATAACTATGTTGTATTTGACCATTTGCAAATGTTTATGCTGGTTTTACAGTTTTAAATATCTCTTTTACCATCTCTAGCGGTCAATAGAGTGCTCGCTATAGATGCTTTCATTATGGAATCGAACCCCCCTCAGTGGGCTCTGGTTGTGTTTTTCCCATCTCATCCGATGACTCATAACTGGTATATCATTTACCATTTGAGTCGCTGATAAAACTCAATTTGCGACTGTAAAACCAGCACTGAAGTCCACAAATGGTCAAATACAACATAGTAATCCCCTAGAATGTCCACACAATTCATTATCATATTTTCTGAAAAGCTGATATTTCATACTAAA
The DNA here is from genome assembly GCF_016097555.1 of Gigantopelta aegis. Lineage (NCBI taxonomy): Eukaryota > Metazoa > Mollusca > Gastropoda > Neomphalida > Peltospiridae > Gigantopelta > Gigantopelta aegis. The sequence continues at coordinate 34,769,218 of NC_054707.1, read as the reverse complement.
CCCCCAAATTTAATCTCATTTTTGTGTATTTTATACACCCTCACTCAAACACACATTTAAGCAAAACTATTAAATTATGGTAAATTTTACCTTGGTGCTTTTCAAAGCTGTCTGGGTACGGCATGCTCTGGAGGGCGGAGGTGTAGTTCTCTTGACTAGTTTTACAGTAATCTCCGGGTCGGTCTGTAAATGAGGTACACAATATATTTACATATTTTGATATCGATCACATATTTGAAAACATTTTAGTTTAAATCGATTTTGACTCATCATTTAGCAAAGGGTTGACCAATAGGCATTTCTCTTTTAAATGATTAGAATGATTTCGATATTACCGGAGTATAACCCCCCCCCCCACCCCCCACCCCCAAAACCAAAACATTGTAGCTGAACAAAAAATATACTGCAGCCAGGTTATAGAATACAAGATTCTAACCAGCCCTAAGGTAGAAGGCTGGTACATGTATATGTCTGTCCACATTTCTGTACTGGCTCTGACCTAGAGTGAATAATAGTGTTTTGCCACTACAAACACTTCTCTCTCACAAACTACTAACATCTAACCAGACAGCTGAGGTGTGTGCCCAGGATAGGATGCTTGAACCTTAATCGGATATAAGCAGATACCAAACAATAGCTACTGTTACCCATACAACTGTAAAATGCTTACAGGATGGTCTCATGCTATAAACAATGAACCACTTATTCCCAAAACAAAGCGAAATCCACCACAACCTTCCACAAAAACAAAAACCCAATTTCATTAATAATTTGTTTAGACCAAATACTGGTGTTTTTTTTTTATAAAACTGGTTATGAAATTGTGTGTACCTTGTGTTAATTTTTTATATATGCCTGTATTGGTGAGCATGCTGGCCATGACGTTCCGCATGGCTGCCCCCATGTCGCTGAGTCCCTGTATGAATCCCATATACTGCTCAGCGTCCATCATTGTCACAACATACGAGTTGCGCATTTCTGAAAACAGAAACAATATTGAAATAATATTAATGTACAGTGAAACCTCTCAAGACTGGACCTTCTGTAAACTGGAATTCCCTCAAAACTGGACACTTTACAGAGTCCCTTTTTAAAAACCAGGACAGAACTTAACCTCTCTGAACCGGATCCCTCTTAACACTGGCCATTTGTTTTGGTCCCAAGGGTGTCCGGTTTAGAGGGGTTTCACTGTATATTAATATATATTATGTCTATAGACACAAAAGCATGACATTTATCTCGAAGTTCTAGGCCTCAGTAAACTGGTGAGATATGGACTGAGTACCTTCTGGTTAAATCAGTGTTTCCCCTAGGGGCCGGAAGGACCCCACAAATTTCTTTACCGGGACTGTAAAGTTCACTTCTATGATTAATTCACCGATATTATAAAAAAAAAAAAAAAAAATGCAAATGCTAGTAGTCATAAATATACTAGTATTCCACAAATATGTACATTGTTAGAGCCCGGTGGCCAATGAGCGGAAAACAAATAAATCATCATGATGATGATCGAATGAAAAAAAACTAAAATTATAAAAAAATATTCAACCAACATCTATCACATGTAAAAAGGAAAACGGATCTACAAGTCAATACTGTCGATTTCCTTTCACATGCAACAGTTCACTAATGAATGCCCCAATCCCTGAAATGAATATATTTACAGATGTAATTTGATTAAAGTCCAAGTTAAAAAAATGTTGCAGTCATTTTGGCACCCAACTACTAAGTGACTGGTACCCAAACAGTTGTTCCTCTAACACAGTGCAGGTGTAACAAAATAAACGGTTTATTAAATTAATATTGTTTGTTAATCACACGACTAGTTCATATTGATTTATCAATTATCAGCTACTGGATGTCAAACATTTGGGAATTCTAACACGTTGTCTTCAGAGGAAACATACTACATTTTGTCCATTAGTAGGAAAGAAATGCTTACATGTACTTTCCCATGCACTTGGTCTTTGATATACCAGTTATGAGTCATCGGATGAGATGGGAAAAACACAACCAGAGCCCACTGAGGGGGTTCGATTCTATAATGAAAGCATCTATAGCGAGCACTCTATTGACTGCTAGATTCCAGCCTATTCTTTGGTAGTCTTAATCAGCTAAGTTACTGTAACCTTTTCATCAAAGACCAAGAGAAGGAACAGTTTTGAAGTACCATGAAAACTAGGGGATGACCAGGGCTTCTAGATTATGGTAGCCCCATTCCCATGGCTAGTGATAGTCAATGTTAGGCTAGTAAATAACTACTATTGCCATGCCCGATGGCTAGTGAAAAACATTTGTAAAATGTTGCAGTTAAGTCTATGTTGTAAATATGAATATCCTGCCCCAACCCCAATGTTGGTGTTTTTAAGCTCCATCTTCCTATTTAGGTGACATATTTCATTATTACTATTATTTAGTAAAATTGTATTAACTTAAAAGTACAGTATGGCTGGTGAATTTTTAATTGTGGCAAATAAATTTTTTAAATCACTTATCCCACGGCGAGTGGATTTTATAAAAATTCTAGAAGCCCTGGGATAACTTTGTTGTATTTGACCATTTGTGGATGTTACTGGTGGTTTTCCTCTTGCAAATTGAATTTTACTGATGGCACGACAGTAAAAACCAGCATTAACATTATCAAATGGTCAAATATAACAAATCCATATTTTAATTCAATAAATGTTTGTTTTTTAAAATTAGTTCCTTTAAGTAATAATTTTTCAAAAAGAAACAAAATTTGTCACTACTATAATTATGTTTAAAATCATTCCTCGTATAAAATAATTATAGTTCAAGCAATTTTAAAATATTTTTCACGTTGTTCCTAATTTTCTTCTTGTTTTAACAAGCATTCTGAGTACTGCCAAAGCAATACATGTCCCCTACTGGATAACTCTGTGAAAATGGATAAATTGCCATGAACGTTAAACTTGATCTGCAACAGTAGATAATAAAGCTATATACAAAATTTCATCCCAATATCTTCAGTCCTGAATTAAACAAAAAACCGTCTGGAAAACAAATATTCATATCTCGTAAGATCAAGGGCCATAACTCTGGGGAAAATTGGTAAATTGCCATAAAGTCAAAGTTGAACTGTAATAGTATATTACAAGGCATTGTGAAAAAAACCCATCCAGAAAAATATATGTGGGACATGTGGATGGACAGACAGACAGAAGTAACGGAGATGAAACCTACAGTCCTCTCCGGTTGGATCGGAAGGGGACTAATAACATCAACCATTATTACTGATACTTGTTCTGAACACTTATTTCGACAATTGGTGCTCGACATTCCAATGATTCGACAGAGTTCCCATGAACTACTTCAGCTTTTCTGTCAGTGTCATGCAAATCATTATAAACAACGTTTAGAACATAAATTTTAAGAGGAGAACATATTTTGCTTCAGAAGACTTTCAAATGTGATATTTTAAAAGAATGTATGTTCAGCTAAACAACATGATTTAGCATAGGAATGGTGGTGCCATACATTTTTTAATTAGCAAATCAAATTATGATTTAAATGCAGATTGAATTAGAATTGAGAATTCCGGAGGTTTTTTTTATCGGTGATAATGTCCATTTTCACAATCTTTTATGCAGAGCCAAGCCCAAGTGTTTATGTCAAGTGTACACTTTGTCAAAAAATAAAAAATCAGCATCCTGACATTAATATATTTCTTGCCTATTGTAAACTACTGCATGCTCAAACCATATTAATCAATCCTATACCAATGAAAAGCATTTCATACACTAACCAAGACAATTTCTCTTAGAAATCACATATCGGTTGAGTCATATATTACCAATGAAAGTGCATTTTACAAATCTTGACACATGCATCTCAATTATGTATCACCACAAATCATGCCTGAAATGGCAAAACAAAGAATCAGCCAAAACATTCCAGCACAATCAACTAGCTCATAAAATAAAATCTACTGTCTGTTAACATTTTAAAAAACTGTGACCATAACCTAATACCATGTCCCAAGTGACCACTGTTAAAAATAACAACTTAATTTGAATGTTATATGAAATAATAAAATTTCTATCACATTCATTACAATATAATATCATCCCATTGGTAGCAACGTGAGCTTGTTCATTTCTTAATGAAATAAAAATTATGGCGCCAGGTAACGTCATTTCTGACGACGTCATTTTATATGGGCAAGTTGTCTTATTGAGCGATACTGTTTATGAACCAAAAATTATTCAAAATAGAGTATGAAGTTTTAGTGTTATTATTAGCAGATATGACTGAAATTTAATAACAAGTATTGTCTTGTTATTTTTTTAAAGTTCATTTGGGTATGAACAAAAAAAATTCATCTGCAAACTTTTGTGAAAACAGCTTTACTGATTCACAGTTTGCGGATTATTTTTTTTTTTCATACCCCGATGAATGTAAAAGAAATAACAGACAATCCTTAATTATATTCACCTGGTTTACAGTTGTCTCTAAGGTGGTAGAGCAGTCGTAAGAAGATCTGTGGCATCATGGCCTCTGCGTTTGCCATAATGTCACCAGGAGGATGGACCATGTGATGCTGTCGGTCGGGACCATGACGTCTACAAAATCTACAACGCAAAGTCAGTCGGTGAAATAATCATTGAGCTTAGAAAATATTTAATTTCAAATAAAATTAACAATACATAAATACATATTATTTGTAAAATAAAATAAGCATAAAGATTTTTTATGACAAAAACAATATGATAAGGGACAAGCAGGCATTCTGCTAGAAAATAATTTGATGGTTTGTAATAAAAACAAACCAGACCTTAAGTGCCCACTAGTAGCATGTTTTGAACTTAGACCCAGCATTTCATGTGCAGTTCTCTTTCTAGCATCTATCTAAAAAAAAATTAAAATATATCCATTAATTCTGAAGATTATAGGATACCCTCTGGTAAAAACCCTGAGAGGAGTGGTAGGCAATGATTTCCAATCCTTACCATGCACAAAATAAAATAATTTAACCTGTTTGTATATTACTTTTATTTATAACAAATATTTCTATTGCAGGCACTCCATAACATGGAACTCCAAAGGAATTAAAAAAATATAAAAAAAAAAAATATATATATATATATATATATATATATATATATATATATATATATATATATATATATATATATATATATATATATATATATATATATACTGTAGGCAAAAATAAACTGTTATCATTAAATTTCCATTATACCGGTAATCATCAAAGTTTAATAACATCCCACTGGTCCAGCCGTAGCAATGCATCTTTTTAATTTCTCACCAAACATAAAAAATATGTTGTCAGGGAATGGCACATCTAATGAAGTTACTTTACAGTAGTATTTTGTATTAATTTATTGTTAAAAAATCTCAAAAAAAAGAAGAAAAAAAAGAGAAGAATTCGATGTTGTTTGTGTTTTTAATAATAAATATGCTTCAAATTTCATATATTAGGTTTGTCTGTTAGTTCTTTTAGGTTATTAGGTGTATGAAGAAAAAAGGCAATAAAAACATTTGTGTGAATGATTTCGTTGATTCACACAGTATGCGCATGCCTTTTTTTGTTCATACCCCGGTGAACCTAAAAGAAATTATGGGCAATCATTAGTTAAAACAATAGCAAACATGTGTATGTTATGCAACAAACCAAAAGCAAGCATTCACCAAGTAGACACTGAAGTTACAAGATTAGATATATATTTAATTACACAATGTGTACAAATAAAGACATCAATGTTGTTTTTCAAACTTACCCGGATGGGTTCATGACACTGACATCTCCACAGTCGCAAGCGCCCCCTGCCTGACTGCGAAACATGTTGAAATCATGGCCCTCGTGATTACCCGCCTGGAAGCAGTCTGAACACAGTGACATGCAGGGCGACACGCCACATGTTCTACAGCGGTAAGCCACAAAGTTTGCCGTCCACACCAGTCCACAGGTTATAGCATTGTCATACTGTCGAACTGCAATACATGGAAAGTACAGAAAATAAAGCTTTATCATCAGTCATACTAGTACTCCATTGATATTCAGGACTATTCCTCTAGTCAAAATATGTCTGCCATATTGGGGGTATAAATTTTTAAAATACCAAATCAGGCCCTAATGCAGAGCTAGCTCTGGCACTCGCCAAATTCGCCAGTTGCGAATTTCAAAAATAATTGGCGAATTTTATTTTAATTTGGGGAAATAATTTCATGTAATAATTGATAATTTATTATAAAATAACTGGGTTTCTGTTAAATTTAAAATTTAAAGGGACACACCCTAGTTATGTTAACCATTACGGCGTTGTTTTTCGCTATTAAACCCATTTTTTCACAAATAAAATTGCACTTTACTTACCGTTTATTATTTAGAATATATATTTCCATTCACCTGAAGTGTTTTTTTGGTAATCCTGGTAATCCTGGTGTTTGTAATACCACAAAATGCATTTTTCGTATTTTTGAAAAACGGACGCACATTTGAGAAAAAAACGTTGAGCAGACGAGGTCTAATCTATTTTTAGACGGGATATTTCCATTTCAATGTCACAGACGTTGGTATACCATGTGACCGTTATCATTTTGGTTCGGTTTGTTTTCTCATGCACGGTTCGTGCAATCAACATCCGATTTGTTGTTGTTCATTTGTGAGATTTTTCTTCACAGTTCGTGAACATTTTCAGTAACAATAAAGTTCAGACAAGTAAGTATCTCAATACAAAACGTTACAAACCCTTAAAACCAATAATTTTGCTAAGTCCTACGATATCTGGAGAGGGGATACAACCAGGACAGAACAGTTGGAACATGTCCAGGAGAGGTGAAAAGAACGCACCCCAAGTCTGTGAAATTTGTCGTGATGTAGGCATTGTTGTGCTTCGAGCGACATCTACCGGTGACATCAGAATATAAACTTTCCAAATTATTTCAAGCAATTGGGACATGGGGATTCCCATGGTATTTATCGATATAAAACCTGCTTTTTCACTCCATTTGATAAAAATGTGATCTAAGTGTGTTACAGGTTTGTAGATTAACCAAATTATAATTTATTTTCGCTGGATGGAACTAGGGTGTGCGGCTTTAACAGATAATTTGGCGAAATTTTCTGCTAACCCAGAGCTAGCCCTGCTAATGTTACCAACAAAATGAACGTGGGTTTTTTCCCCTGTTTTCAGCTCAAGTTGCCAAGTTATTGGCACTAGTGAGAAATTGAAGTTGCCGAAATATTTTAGACATAATCTGATTTCAAAAAACGAAATCACACAACAGACATGAAGACCCAGATTTGTTTAGTGTTACCTCACTTGGCACCTTGTTGTTGTGTGTTGGTTCGTGTTTTTACTTTTGCGTCAGATTGTACATTGACACGTCGCACCATTTGCTGTTACCAGTCAAGCGTTGTTAATCCTCGGCCACATTCATTTCAGTAAAGCCAGAATATACTAATTATTTCTTTCATTTTAACAAAACGAAACATTATCAACTACTTAATAATATCATGTTTTTAATAAAACATACAATTGTTTTGTTTAAATTTTATTACTAGAAGTACTATTTTATATCGAAATATTATGATTAGAATTGAGTGTATAATTTGGAATTTTTCCGAATGAACACGGAACATGGGGACATGTTACAAAATGTACCAATAAATGTTCACTTTGCCTATTTCTATCAAACTTCTCGGAAAGACTTCCGAACGTTCCAGCATGCATGCTAATACTATCACTAACCCTAAACCTAAGCCTGAATGAAATGAATGTTGGAAAGTTTGGAAGTCTTGCCTATAAGAAATATTCCAGTAAAAGAATACAAACCAATTTTTGAAAATTCATCGAATGTTGATCCTCCAGCAATCAACCATTTGCACCAATCTATTGTTTCAAACTCATCAATGGGTCTGGCAGAACTCAAAATGTGTTCAAGGAAGTCATGCAACTTCTGTGGGTTACACTGTTTACCACATTCTCCTTTAAAATACGTTGCCACGCTTCTCTTACTTCGTTTTGAAAGAGCCACAGAACCAGATGGCATTTCAGAAGATGCCATGATTGGAGTTATATGCAATAAAAATAAAATAATAGCTTGAATGAAGAAGCAATATTCTGCATAACTGACGTTCTAAATGTTTTGCTTATCTATATTACATCATGAATTGTATATTTTTACAAACTTCACACATATGTCATTCACAACAAAACAAATGTAATCAATACATGAATAGTACTGGACAAAATAATATGTCTCTACTCATATTAATTCACGCTAAACAAGGGGAACAACTCAAAAGTGAAATTGATTTAGCGTACACCGTTATATTAAAATTGCTACGTCTTTGGTCAAAAGACACATTTTATTGACAGCTGATTAAGTACCAATCTACATCCGGAAAACGCACATGCTAACTTCCGGTTTGTAATCGTTGAGTCTCTAAGGAAGCAGTAATCCTGTAATGATATTTTGGATTATCTATTGATATCTATTGTTAGAAAACGCATTTTTTATACTGCAAATAAGATGCATTCAATGCACATTTATTTCACATATAACCGGCAATTTTTCTTTAAGAATGTTTAAGTTTGGGTTATTAATATTGTGCACTTTTGCATTAATGAGATGCTGGGCTGAATGTGACATATGGCTAGCATTTGTTTCACTAATGCACTGAATAAAACAATCTTAATTCTTTCTTATCACTATTTTATTTGTCCAAAAGGATCTATTAATCTGTTTTGAACATTTATATTATTTTGACACCTAATGTACTAATAAGTAATACATTGTAATGAAACCATTCAACTTCAAGCATTAAACATTTGATAATCATAATGATATGAATTTTATTATGATCCTCTGATAACCAGTAGTCAAGTATGTAAATATTCTTCTTTGATTATTTAATATGCCAGAACTCTTGAAATAATGAAGCCACATTTATTAAAATGATAAAGTGTCAACACACAAATTGTAACAAGTGCATCTGTCATTAGTCTCACAATTAGTCATTACTTTACTGGATGAAATGTGATGAAATGTTTGTTTTGTTTAACGACAACACTAGAACACATTGGTATATTAATCAATGGCTATTGGTTATCAAACATTTGGTAATATTGACATATAGTCTCAGAGAGGAAACCTGCTACATGTTTTTCATTAGTAGCAAGGGATCTTTTACAGTATTTCCCCTAGGGCCCGGAAGGACCCCGCAACGACCCCGTGAATGTCTTTACCGGGACCGTAAAAATTGTAACCATTATAAAAAGGGACACGTTCACTTCTGTGATTAATTTGCCGATATTATAAAAAAAAAAATGCTAGTATTCCACAAATATGTACATTGTTAGAGCCCGGTGGCCAGTGTGGGGAAAAAAAATCAACCATCATGATGATCGAATGAAAAAAAAAAAAAAAAAAAAAAATCAACCAACATCGATCATATGTAAAAAGGAAAACGGATCTACAAGTCAATACTTTCGATTTCCTTTCACATGCAACAGTTCACTAATGAATATATGGTCACCAGTAATCTATGCCCCATCCCTGAAATGGATATATACCTACAGATGTAATTTTATTAAAGTCTTAAGTTAACAAAATGTTGCAGTCACTTTGGCGTAATTGACTGGTACCCAAACAGTTGTTACTCTAACATAGTGAAGGCGTAACAAAATAAACGGTGACCAGTCTCGTCGGATCAGGGTTGTTTTTTTAAAGGTTGCACATAACGATATTGTTTTACGAACTCCCAAATGTTTTGTTTTGTTTGTTTTTGTTTTTGTGTTGTTTTTTAAATTATATTTAAACATTACATAATTAAATTTGCAAGACTTGAAGTTGAAAGAAATTATTTTTAAGTGCATTATATGATGAATTAACACAAAATTTAAAATGTACCTACATAATTATTATATAAAAAAATATTTACTTTCTTTTGTTTTATTAGTCACTGAGTGATTACAATTTAGCAGGTGAATTTTTTTATCATGACCAGTAATTTTTTATCCACTGGTCAGTATTGGAAGTCTTTTTTTTTTTAAATTCTAGAACCCCTGATATACATACAGAAGTAGGGCTAATGAATATTAAATCATGGATAATTAATTTTTAAAATCGCCAATCCCATGGTTAGTGGATTTTTTTTAAATTCTAGAAAACCTGGGTTTTACTTTTAGATAAACAGATAATACATATTACAATCAGTAATATTATCTGTTTGTGCTTAGTCTAATACTTTTATACTTCTTTTTCAAATTATTGTTTTGACATTATGCACATATTTAATAATAATAAACATTATTATTAAAATCTATCTTAAAATACATGTATCTCCTTCTATAAGTGTACATGACACCCAGCTGAAAATTAAAAAAAAAACATTACTGGGGAGCATGCCCCCGAACTCCCCTAGCATTTTCACACCCTTTGGGGGCTCAGTTAACGTCAAACTATTTTGCCAACCCTCTGAACAAAAATCCTGGGGGAAACACTGCTTTTATATGCAGGCCATAGGATTTCAAATTTCATGAGAAATACTTTTCGGTTCAGTGCCTTGTGATCATGGGAACCCATCGGAAACTGTTTTTAAAAAATATTTATATATTATTTTTGTTGAGTAGTTGTACTCAATATAATGATCATGGGAAACAAAATTTTGGTTCAGTGATTTTACCAACACACTACATAAATCAATTGTTTCCGTGAAATCTGAAGGCATGATATGCACCATCCCACAGACAGGATAGCACATACCAAAGCCTTTGATATACCAGTCGTGGGGCACTGGCTGGAACGAGAAATATTTCAATGGGCCCACCGATGGGGATCGATCCTAACGCGGCCGATCATCAAGTAAACACTTTACCACTGGGCTGCATCCCTCTTTGGAATGTGATGACAGTTACTGTGTTTTGACAAGCCTGCATTTTATATACATTGATATAGTCAATGTAATTGCATGTAGTTTTCCAAAAATTATGTAATTACTTTTATTTCATTCTGGAAATTACAAGTGAATTACAGAGGTGGAAATTAAGAAATATATGTACTGGTCTTAGAGACTGGTAGCCTAGAAAAATTACTAGCCTCAGGAAAAATCACTAGTCCTAATATTGAGACATCCTGAGAAGATGTGGGTTCAAGCAAGCTCAGGGGCGGGATGTTGCCCAGTGGTAAAGTGCTTTCTTGATGCACGGTTAGTCTAGGATTGATCCCCATCAGTGGGCCCATTCAGATATTTTTAGTTCCAGCCAGTGCACTATGAGTGGTATATCAAAGTCTGTGGTATGTGCTATCCTATCTGGGATGGTGCATATAAAAGATCCCTTGCTATTAATGGAAAAATGGTAATTTCTGTGACCCATTTTGAGGAATTTACCACTAAACATGAAAGAAAATGTTTTTGAACAAAATGTTTTATTTTCCAGGCTAAATTATGGAAAGTTTTGAAAGCCACCAGGCTTCGTCGTCTGAAATGAGAGCGTTTACCTGGCTTGTTCTGCTGGTTCAGCTGCTCGGTCTCTCGGGGGTCATCATGGTGGCTGTCTGGATGGGACATTTCCGCGGGGGGTTCGCATGGCAGAGTAACCCCGACCTAGAGTTCAACTATCATCCCTTGTTTATGGTCATAGGCATGATCTTCCTATATGGTGATGGTAAGTTTGAGATTATGCAGTCATGTATTAATTATTAATTATAAGTAATAAACAAGACCTCAACATTTAAGGGGAGCACTCCCTGTCGTGCTCCATCACTCCCCAGAACTTAGTTCAAGGAGAATAAATTTTAGATCCCCTTAGCATGTAAATTTATTTGGTATCAAAATGATAATATTTTACATGTACAGGGTTCGCACGCATCCTGAAAACCCCTGGAAAGTGCTTAATTGTTTGTTTTTTTACCCAGGAAAGTCCTTAAATGTCCTGGAAAAGTCAGTTTACCTCCTGGAAAGTCCTGGACATTTTAAATTTTGTTTCTATTTTTTTGTGTGTGATGTTACAAATACATAAATAATCGGGTTTGACTTAGGTACCCCCCCACAAAAACAATACCTAAATGCATCGATGATTATAATGAGGTCGACTGCCATTGGTCAGTTGTTGAGCAGGAAATACTGTGTTGGTTTATTTGGTCTATAGATAGGCATAGTGGTGCTCTAACGAGCACGAGTAGATAATCTTAATTGAGATGGCGACACAATTCTTCAAGCATGGAATCCGGATAAAAAGTATATACCAGTATGACATTAAAAAAAAAGAAAAAGAAAAACGGGTAGATGTGTAAATCACTTCTGCGAAGATGCCTAACGGAAAGTGTACGTTTAACGACAGGTGGCTAAAAAATGAAGAATACATATCATGGTTGAATTGGGTGGAAGATAAATGCAGCGCCAGTTGTAAAGTTTGTAAAAAGAACTTTGATATATCCAACATGGGTGAACCGGCAATAAGAAGTCATGGAAAAGGGTCTAAACACAAACAGTTATTGAAAGAACATCGGGAAAGTTTGTGCGAAAACACAACAATTAGAAACTTTTTCACGGACAAATCTACCTTTGACAAGCCGACAGCTTCTACTACACCCTCACCAGTGACTGTCGCATCGTTTGTGAATCGGAGCGAGTGTTTGAGATCAGAAATATTATGGACACTGAAAGTAATCAATTCACATTTTTCATACAATTCGTGTTCTGATGTTTCATCAATATTTTCACTGATGTTTCCCAACAGTGAGATTACGAAACGATTCACCTGTTGCGAAAGGAAAACGGCCTACCTTTCATGTTTTGGTCTTGCACCATATTTCAAACAATTGTTGACAAAACACATTGATAGCCAGTCAGGATATGTCCTCCTTTTTGACGAAAGTTTGAATCGGAAAACCCAAAACAAGCAAATGGATATTCATTCCCGCATATGGCAGGAGGATGGAAAGGTATGTTTTTTGTTTATTAAGTACTTGTTTATAATATGATAATATAATATGCTACATGTGGCCTATACTGTTTATAGTATATGAAAATTAATTGTAAAAAATTATAGCTACACATTATTTCATTCATAGAAGTTCATTTATTATTGTGTACGCTGTGGATATGATCAGTCAGGTCCTGTTATTTTTAGAAAAACAAGCACGCGTCTGACGTCATATAAGTTGACTACTTGCATGTAAATAATTTTATGGACCTGTTAAATCCTGACAAATTCGAGTAACAGTGTATAATTAAGTAGGAATTAACACCTCACAAAGTGAGCTATCGCTTTAACAATGGCCCACCGCTTGGGTCTGAATCCTGTGCGGCGAGTCGTGACCATGATTAATCATTTGACCGGAAAGAAGCCCATATCTTTAAATAAACCCCATTGATGTAACATGAGATTAAGAATGAGTTTAACACCATAGAGATTTGCAAAGGTCTCCTTTCAACAATCGTAACAGTGTATAACATTGTTACACTTGTTTCTTTTGGTGGTGTCCCTATGTTTATTGGATCTACTTGAGCCAAGCCAAAACAAAGGAGATGTCTATTTCAGAAGGCATACGTGCAACACGCTTTGATTTAGCAGCTGAGCTTTAGCTGCAAGGATTTAATTGACAACTAATTTACACAAGGAGGCGTGGACAAGACCGGTTTAGATCACACAAATAATTATAAACGTTCTAAGCTGTTTCATACATGTTTGTGTGTGTGTGTACATATATATATATATATATATGTATATATATATATATGTATGTATGTATGTATGTATGTATGTATGTATGTATATATATATATATATATATATATATATGTGTGTGTGTGTATATATATATTTATGTATGTATATATGTGTGTATGTGTTATTTTGCTTTATTTACTTTTTTTTCTTACATGATGCATATTATATTTTTTTTTTAATTTTTGTTTTAGGTGAAAACATTCTATTATGGATCTGTATTCATGGTTCATGTAACTGCTGAAATAATGGTTGAACACTTTGAAAACTGCGTTGACAACTTAAATATGAGAAACCTGCTCCAAGTTTCCATGGATGGGCCAAATGTCAATTGGAAGTTCCATCGTCTTCTACAAGACAAACTGACAACAACATGTGACAACACTTTACTAAATATTGGTAGCTGTGGGTTGCATATCGTCCATGGTGCATTTAAAGATGGGTCCAATGCGTCTGGTTGGGACATACAGAAGCTACTGTCAAGTTTGTATTAACTGTTTATGGATACACCAGCTCGAAGGGAAGATTTTGTTTCAATGACAGATTCCAGTGTCTTCCCTCTCAAATTCTGTAACCACAGATGGTTAGAAAATGCACCAGTAGTCGTCAGAGCACTAGAAGTATGGACACATATTAAAAAATATGTGAAATCTGTGGAAGAAAAGAAGGTATCCAATCCTAACACAGCTTCCTTTGAAACCATCAAGACATGTTGTAACGACAAGTTAATTAGAGCTAAAATCCACATTTTCACTTCCACCGCCAAGCAGATTGTGCCATTTCTGGTTCAATGCCAAACAGATCAACCGATGTTGCCTTTCTTAGGTGAATACATGAAAAGTGAACTGTTGGAGAATGTCGGTGTTTCCGGTCTGTTGTCCTTGGATCCACGGGAAAAGAAAAACCACTGTAGTTACTCAAAGATTGATATTGGCTTTGCTGCAGAGCAAGAAATGAAAAGGCTTAGTGCTACAAAACAGATGAGCGAAAAGCAGGCTCTGGAAATGAGGATGGAATGTAAAGACTTCCTGATGAAGATAGTATGTAAACTGCTGGAAAAAGTGCCAATGAAGTACCCGGTTGTAAGGAATCTATCCTGTCTAAATCCCAGGAAAATGGCTACAGATAAAGATGGCTGCATCACAAGAATGAAAAACCTGTTAAAGTTATTGAATGACTCGCACAGAGTGAAAGGTGGATCATCAACATGTGATGATGTTCTGAGAGAGTTTAGGGAATTCCTGGAAACCACTGTTGTTGAACACAAATCAGAATACACAGAGTTCTCCACTGAAAGCAGCAGGGTTGATGTGTTGTTGTACCGGCACATGGGCAACAGTGGACAGTACAACTTGCTATGGAACAAAGTAGTGAAAGATATTCTTCTGTTGTCACATGGACAAGCCAGCGTGGAACGCGGTTTTTCTGTCAATAAGGAGATAGAGGTAGAAAATCTGCTAGAACGATCGGTAGAGGCACAAAGATTGATTTGTGATCATGTGACATCTGTTGGAGGCGTCCAGAATGTGAAACTCACTCCACAGCTGCAGCAGCAGGTAGACAGAAATACATGGCGTATTTGGAGGAAAAGAGAACTGAAAAGTTGCAAGTGGAAGGGATAAAGAAGAGGAAGCTGTTTTTTGATGAAGTAGATGAAATGAAAAAAAAGAAAAGAAGACTGGAAAGTGACATTGTGGACTTGACCAAATCAGCAGATGAGTTTGCCGAGAAAGCAGAGTCAACCAGTAAGCTATCTTGGATTTCAAAATCAAACAGTCTGAGGAGAACAGCTAAAGAAAAGAATGACCAGCTGAAATATCTGTGTAGCGAGATTTACACAAAAGTGGACACACTGAAACAAAAGTTACCTAGCCAAGTTGATTGCTCTATTCTATTTGAGTATTACATACATGTTTATATCACTATTTTGTACAATGTACAACAAATGTAGTTAATAAAATATTTTATTTCAACAGTTTTAGTTTACAACTTAACCATCCAAAAGTTATATCCAGAGTGGGGTGTGACTACTGTAGACCGTGTGTAACAAGTATTGTACATGTATGTTGGAGACAGAGCAGCCACTGACTAAACAATCTGCTAGGGTGTCGTTAAACAAAAACTTCTTTCCAAGTCATATATTCAGACCCCTGGAAAAAGGTAAAATAGTCCTGGAAAATGAACGAAAATAGCCCTTAAAAGTCCTGGAAAATGAAACCATTTGAAGTGTATGAACCCTAATGTAAATGGCTCCCCATAATCCAATCTAATTAAAATTAGCTCCACTATTACATGTGGATCTAACACCAGCCAGTTGGAGCTCATGTCCACCAATCAAAATCTTACTTGCAGAATCCTGCCAGTGATTTAAAAATAATTTGAAAACATTCTGAATTATCCTGAGGGTATATGATATGTTTCATGTGAATTACGAATTCCTTATTTAGACCAGTAGAACTAATTTTAATCGGATTGCTAACAACACTGCATAGTCCCCAATGTCCAGGTAACATTTCGTCTGTAAATAATAATTTAAATATTGACCAATCACACTTCGCCTTTTATAACGTTATTTGGGAGCATACAAATTCTAAAAATATCGGGCGAGTCTATTTTAGTGGCCGCAGTACAGCGAACCATACCAATAAGTACGGGGTGGGTTATCAGTCTTCAATTTTACATTAAAAATTATTTATTTATTTATAAAAAACCCCAAACTAAATCAGTCTTCAGTTTTACATTACAAGTTATTTATTTTATAAAAAAAAAACATGTTTTAAGGCATTCGTAATTCACATGAAACATGTCATATACCCTCAGGATAATTCGGAATGTTTTCAAATTATTTTTAAATCACTGGCAGGATTCTGCAAGTACGGTTTTGATTGGTGGACATGAGCTCCCACTGGCTGGTGTTAGATCCACATGTAATAGTGGAGCTAATTTTAATTAGATTGCCCATAATCTTAAGTTAAGTGAGCAATTAATCACCCCTCAATTAGAATACAAATGTAACTAATCAAAGCAGATATGTGGGTTTTTGGGCGGGCTTTTAAAAAAATCCCATATGTATATAAACTGACGATCAAAAGAAAGTATACCAATTATTTTTCAAAGTATTAAAAACATCACAAAACACAGGTTGATGCAAATGTTATATTTTGAAAGTATAATAATTTGGCGATAAATAAACACGTGTATACTCAATAAAACCCATAAAATGATAACAGCACTAGGGGTGAAATGTGCGAAGGACCATTCATAATGAAGATAAATAAATTTGACCACAAAGAACATGTTTCAATAGCGTGTATGTCCACCATGTGCAAGTATGCAAGCATGGACCCGACGTCGGACAGAGTTTGTTAAGCGCCTAATGACGACATCAGGTATTGCCCTCCACTCCTGCCTCAGTGCCTGTACCAACTGATCCCTGTTCATTGGAGCGTTAGGACGATGTCAAATTCGCTGGCCAAGATGATCCCACAAATGTTCTATTGGTGACAGGTCAGGTGAATGGGCTGGCCATGGCAAAACATTGACGTTGTTTGCGGCGAAGAACTGTTGCACCACACAAGTTGAGTGAGGTCTGGCATTGTCCTATTGAAACAAAGAGTCTGGGATGGTGTTGCAAGAACGGTAACAGGACGGGACGTAAAATCTGGTTGATGTAATGGTGTGCGTTAAGATTTCCATCAATGACAATACGGTCTGTCCGCTGTTGGCCACAGATACCACCCCAAACCATCACAGATCCACCACCAAACGGTTCAGTCTCCTGAACACAGCACGGAGCTGTTCTCTCTCCTGCACGTCGGTATATCCAAGTCCTGCCATCAGCTCTGAATAACTGGAACCTGCTCTCATCAGAAAAGAGTACATGTTGCCAGTTCCGATGTTGCCAACGTTGAAACTAACGTGCCCAATGTAAATGTCGAAGTTGATGTTGCCTCGTCAATGTCATCCCTCTGAATGGTCGATAGGCCCTGATACCATGCTGTCGTAGTCGACGACGTACAGTGTGATGACTGATGACATGTCCAAGGCCAGTTGCTGCAGATGACGTCACAGTGAGAAATCTGTTATGTAAGTGTAAGATGCGGAGCAGACCTTCATTTTTGAAAAACCCAGGAGTGCTAAAAATCGCACTCCTCAAAATTATTACGAGGGGAGTAGAAATGACACTCCTCAAAATGCAGAGGCGGGAAAAATCGCACCCCTCAAAATAATCAGAATTGGAGGCAAGAGACCGAGAGGAATTGCACCCATGAACATGATTAAGTTTGAGGAGTAATGATTTCCAAATTAAATATCTTAAGAGTTAATGTTTTGTGTTTTCAAAATAAATATCTTAATTTAACTAATATGATAGCTGTTCTCAAAGATGAAGGAATGGGCCATTGCAGTCTTTCACAAGAAAAAGAAACACCATGAACACAACATTTATCAATTTCTTATGTATTACATGCATATTATGTTGCATTAAAATTCTGAATCATGATAATCTGTTGACTATTTATGAATAAAGAATTGAAAATTATTTGTTTGTGTTTATTCTGTTTTATTTAAAACAAGTACAATAATTTTAATCTTCATCACAGAATGATATGATTTCTCCATGGACACAAACCTGTGAACTGAATGTGAATTGGCATTGTAACAACTATGGTATTGTTATTAAGAAAGAAAGAAAGAAGTGTTTTATTTAACGACGCACTCAACACATTTTATTTACGGTTATATGGCATCAGACATATGGTTAAGGACCACACATACTTTGAGAGGAAACCCGCTGTCGCCACTACATGGGCTACTCTTCCGATTGGCAGCAAGGGATCTTTTATTTGCGCTTCCCACAGGCAGGATAGCACAAACCATGGCCTTTGTTGAACCAGTTATGGATCACTGGTCGGTGCAAGTGGTTTACATCTACCCATTGAGCCTTGCGGAGCACTCACTCAGGGTTTGGAGTCGGTATCTGGATTAAAAATCCCATGCCTCGACTGGGATCCGAACCCAGTACCTACCAGCCTGTAGACCGATGGCCTAACCACGACGCCACCGAGGCCGGTTTGTTATTAAGAATTCTAACTGTAATATTTAATAAAACACTCACAAAAATAATGCCAGTAGGCCTATTTGTAAATCATTTAAACTAAAAAGAAATTAAAAGTGTAACAGCCACATGGCACAGGGTTATCACATTTATCATATCATAATATACGTCATGTACCTTCAAAGTCTCTACTTAAAAATGATATAATAATAATGTCATAACAGAGATAATGTCAACATCTTATTGTTTTCTACCCAAATATATCTTACTACAACTTTTATAAATATATATTTTTACAAACAGGATTAACTTTAATTATCGGTGTACTGTAGTTAACACGTCATTAATTATACTACTAACTCGAATCATAGCAACCCATAAAAAACAAAAAAAACACCAAAAAACCCCCAACATAACCACCCTAATGTAAATTTAATTTTAAAATATACATGCTTTACACTCGGTAAATTCGAATTACTGACTTGAAATTAAATCGGTGTATGTTTGTTTCAGGGTCCCGTCAACCGATCACATGTACTAGAAATCTGACTCTACCAAGGGCAATGTCCTTTGCTTTAAATCACGTGGCATTATCGTGAAACAGAAAGTAGAAATGTCTACGAGTACATCGCTATGTTATTAACAAAAACAAAACCTGCTTTACTAAATTACTTTTTTGTTTGTGTACGTGTTTACTGTGATATAAACATTATAGTATTTATACTTTAAACATTATATATATATATATATATATATATATATATATATATATATATATATATATATATATATATATATATATATATATATATATATATTGGACAACGCACCTATTATGTTTCCTGTACGTGATCAAAACAACGACAGTATAAATACATTTCGCGATCATTACGTGCATTGTACGAAATTAAACAAACAAAACCGACGAGATCTTAATAAGAAGTGAACTCCTAGCTGATTGGCTCAGTGTAAACATAACCAACCAATCGTGTTTCAATATGTAGACAGTATTCTAGGAACTTCATTGTGAACAGAATGGAAAGATTTGTGGCATTGTGGATTGGATTCAATAAACAATTAAAATGGCAGAGTTAAAAAAAAAAACACCCACAAGTGTGATTTGTTCAATTTAGGGGTGCATTATTTCGCATCCGTCAGATTGAGTTGACGGGGGTTCACGGGCATGATAGCGCTCGCGCCCATCAAAAATGAAGGTCTGGCGGAGGTGGCGGTCTTCGTTGGCTGTTGTGACGTAGGGTCTTCCAATTCGTGGTCTATCTGCAGTCCTACCAGTCACCCTGTAACATTGTATTAACCTGGTGATCGTCAATTTTGTGCAATTCAGGATTCTTGCCACATGGGCATAACTTGCACCCACCTGCACCATACCAATAGCTCTCTCTCTTTCTTCAGCAGTTAGCCTTGCCATGTTCTCTGGTGTTTTACCGTTGACTGAGGCATGTTCTAAGCAATGGCACCCTTTTTTATACCCTTATGTGCACGAGTATCATGTTTCTCGTGCAGTATAAATTTGTGTGGCATTGCCCAAACGCAGCAATGTGTTTGCATTATAACGAACAATACTGGAACCTATCTAACCTTCCATGAACGTGTATTGTGTTTATTTATAATAAAAATAATTGGTATACTTTCTTTTGATCGTCAGTTTATATTTTATATGCACACGTGGTAACTCACTTCATTTTTGTGGGTATATAAAACCCATTCTATGCAAAAAATCATTGTGATAACGATAATAAAGTAGACAATTTACCACAGTATTTTATGTGCTGCTATGTGCAGATCACAAGAAACTACAAGGGAATATTGTATTCAAGACACTAAGTTATTATATTCTGTACTGTAAAATGCCAACATAATGGTATGTGCGCTAATCTGGTATACTAAGCCAGCTTACTATACAAGTATGAATGAATTGTGTCAAGCTTGGATTAAACACTACACACTCTATTTTAGAAAACCTCTCACACGAATTTTAATTGCTATATAGCAGGGATTCTAGAACTTTTATAAAATTCACTAGCCGTGGGATCACTAATTTTTTTTTTTTACTAGTCACAATTAAAAATTCACTTGCCCTACTTGACTGAATAATAGTAATAATCTGATATATCACCTAAAGAGGGAGATAGTTCTTAAAAACACTAACATTTGGGGTTTGGGGTGGGGGGCAGGATATTCATAATTACAAAATAGACTTAACTGCAACATTTAACTATTTCTTTTTCACTAGCCATTGAGCATGGCAATTGTAGTTATTTACTAGCCTAACATTGAATATCACTATCCATGGGAGTGGGGCTACGATAATCTAGAATCCCTGTATATAGAATCAGACTGATCAGTTGTCTCACTTTTAGCGTATAGTATCACTCAATTGCAAATTTTGCAACTGAGTACTCTAATGTGTAACTTAAAGCACCAGTACTATAATGCAAATATCAGCTGATGTGAAACTTTTAATGTTGATTGTCAGCGAACCACAACTGGTATATCAAAGGCCGTGGCATGTGCCATCCTGTCTGTGGGATGGTGCATATAAAAGATCCCTTGCTGCTAATCGAAAAGAGTAGCCCATGAAGTGGCGACAGCAGGTTTCCTCTCAATATCCGTGTGGTCCTTAACCATATGTCCGACGCCATATAACCGTAAATAAAATGTGTTGAGTGTGTCGTTAAATTAAACATTTCCTTTTCTTTAATGTTGATTAGCATAGAATATTCAATATTACATTCTAAAGCATGAAAATAGGTTTGCCAAACCTTGAAATGTTTTTAGTCCCCAAACAATGAACATTTTAGACCGTGAACATTTTTGGTTATACAGTATTTGTATTTTCATTTTCCCACAAATTCAGTCTGAAAAGACTAAAAAGTAGTGTTAATCCATCTTTGGGTCCATTTTAAAAAACTTGTATACATGGAGTAGTTGAAAAAAATTGAAAAAAACAAACAAAAAACATTCTTGTATATACTCAGATTGAACATTCTACATCAGTGTTGACATCTTTCATGTACATAATATCCTATACATGATGTATGTTTTGTGTTTTCAGCAATCCTTGCTTACCGAGTGTTTCGTAATGACAACAAACTGTACATCAAGATCCTTCATGCCTGTCTGCATGTTAGTGCTCTTATCTTCGCCAGTGTTGGTCTCAAGGCCGTCTTTGACTCGCACAACCTCGCTAAAGACCCTAAACCAAACCTGTATTCCTTGCACAGTTGGTTGGGGCTCACCACAGTGATCCTGTTTTCTTCTCAGGCAAGTCATTATTTTTCACTAAATCTGATGTCTACCCAAGGTTGTGTTACTGAGTGTTAAAATCTGAACAGTCGGCTGAGTATTTCTGCTAAAAGAAATTGTAAATGTGCATACATGATTGGCGTGAGTCATTATTTTCATAATTTGCTACTCTGTTTAAAGTGTTTAAAATATTCCAGTGTTTTTAAAGGTTCTAATGGTTTCATGTTTCAATATTTTTAGTGAAAGTTATTAGTCTCCTACCGGTCCAACCACAATGCCTCAATATTTTGACCCATTTTTGACCAAGCTAAGGAGATCCAAAATGTGTTTTTCACAAAAAAATTTGTATAGCTTTATCATGTACTGCTACAGATCAGCTTTAAATTTGATGGCGATATCCTCATTTTTGGCAGAGTTATGGCCCTTGAATTTAGGAGATAGTAAAATATGTTGGGCCCGGTAGAGGACATGTATTGCTTTAGCAGTACTCTCAGAATGCTTGTTCTACTAGCTTGAGGTATTCAAATATAGTTAGTTGGGTGTTGGCGGGGTTTGTGTTTCTGTGTGTTGGAGGAGGTTAGATTGTATCAATATTTGTTTTATAAGTGGAATGCCACTGTTTATTGCATGCACTGTTATCTGTTATTGCTTACTTTGTTATTGCTTGCTCTGCCACGTGTTATTGCTTGCACTGTCATGTGTTCTTGCTTGCATTGCCATGTGTTATTACTTGCACTGTCATGTGTTCTTGCTTGCATTGCCATGTGTTATTGCTTACATTGCCATGTGTTATTACTTGCATTGCCATGTGTTGTTGCTTGCGTTGCCATGTGTTGTTGCTTGCATTGCCATGTGTTATTACTTGCATTGCCATGTGTTATTGCTTGCATTGCCATGTGTTATTGTTATTGCTTACATTGCCATGTGTTATTACTTGCATTGCCATGTGTTATTACTTGCACTGCCATGTGTTATTACTTGCACTGTCATGTGTTATTACTTGCACTGTCATGTGTTATTACTTGCACTGCCATGTGTTGTTGCTTGCATTGCCATGTGTTGTTACTTGCATTGCCATGTGTTGTTACTTGCACTGCCATGTGTTGTTACTTGCACTGCCATGTGTTGTTACTTGCACTGCCATGTGTTGTTACTTGCACTGCCATGTGTTGTTACTTGCACTGCCATGTGTTGTTACTTGCACTGCCATGTGTTGTTACTTGCACTGCCATGTGTTGTTACTTGCACTGCCATGTGTTGTTGCTTGCACTGCCATGTGTTGTTGCTTGCACTGCCATGTGTTGTTACTTGCATTGCCATGTGTTGTTACTTGCATTGCCATGTGTTGTTACTTGCATTGCCATGTGTTGTTACTTGCATTGCCATGTGTTGTTACTTGCACTGCCATGTGTTATTACTTGCATTGCCATGTGTTGTTGCTTGCATTCCCATGTGTTATTACTTGCATTGCCATGTGTTGTTGCTTGCATTGCCATGTGTTATTACTTGCATTGCCATGTGTTATTGCTTGCATTGCCATGTGTTATTGTTATTGCTTACATTGGCATGCGTTATTACTTGCATTGCCATGTGTTATTACTTGCACTGCCATGTGTTATTACTTGAATTGCCTTGTGTTGTTGCTTACATTGCCATGTGTTATTACTTGCACTGCCATGTGTTATTATTTGCATTGCTATGTGTTATTGCTTGCACTGCCATGTGTTATTGCTTGCACTGCCATGTGTTATTGCTTGCACTGCCATGTGTTATTACTTGCACTTGCACTGCCATGTGTTGTTACTTGCATTGCCATGTGTTATCACTTGCATTGCCATGTGTTGTCACTTGCACTGCCATGTGTTGTTGCTTGCATTGCCATGTGTTGTTACTTGCATTGCCATGTGTTGTTACTTGCACTGCCATGTGTTGTTGCTTGCACTGCCATGTGTTGTTGCTTGCACTGCCATGTGTTATTACTTGCACTGCCATGTGTTATTACTTGCACTGCCATGTGTTGTTACTTGCACTGCCATGTGTTGTTGCTTGCATTGCCATGTGTTGTTGCTTACATTGCCATGTGTTATTACTTGCATTGCCATGTGTTGTTGCTTGCATTGCCATGTGTTATTACTTGCATTGCCATGTGTTATTGCTTGCATTGCCATGTGTTATTGTTATTGCTTACATTGGCATGCGTTATTACTTGCATTGCCATGTGTTATTACTTGCACTGCCATGTGTTATTACTTGCATTGCCATGTGTTGTTGCTTACATTGCCATGTGTTATTACTTGCACTGCCATGTGTTATTATTTGCATTGCCATGTGTTATTGCTTGCACTGCCATGTGTTATTGCTTGCACTGCCATGTGTTATTACTTGCACTTGCACTGCCATGTGTTGTTACTTGCATTGCCATGTGTTATCACTTGCATTGCCATGTGTTATTACTTGCACTGTGATTTGTTATTTCACTGCCATGTGTGATTACTTGCACTGTCATTTGTTATTGCTTGCACTGTCATGTAATGCTATTAGCACTGTCACGTAATGCTGCTTTCACTTACTACTTGCTTACTCATTTAATTTCTCCTGTTTGTTTCAGTGGGTGATTGGCTTCGTGTCCTTCCTCTGGCCGAAGGTTGGAATGGGTCTCCGCCGCCGACTCATGCCGTACCACGTCTTCTTTGGTGTTGCCATCCTCTGCTTTGCCTGCGCTACCTGTCTGATGGGGATTACCGAGAAAGCAATCTGGTCCATGTAATAATCCTTGTCATATTTATACTTGATCCACATTCTAACTTCTTGTTATCAGCTATAGCAGTTCCTATAAAGTTTAAGTTTATATCTCACTAAATTAATGTGAGATTTATAAATCTTTAGAATTAGAAACATAATAGTAATATAATTTTTATTCTTCATATTCTGGTTATAGGTAATGGTCATCATCTACTGTATCATTCCAATGGAAGCACATTTGATAACTTTTTAAATTTGTTTTAAAGCTGTGTAAATTGATACATGTACATTAAGTTAACAGCCTTTCTTATCTGGCTTAAACTCTATGCAGGGCTCACCCTGCACATTGCCAAATTGTTGATGTTAGCTAATTTTCATCCAAAGTGGCTGAACGTTTATTATTTGGCTAATAAAATTCTATTTAAATTAGCTACTTTTTAATAATTTTTAAGGAAATATTCCACGTTTTAAAATTGATTAAAAGCTAAAACTAAAGCAAATTAAAATTTGATTGTGAACCATGTCTATGACCAAATGATCTGTGTGTGACAGGTTCATTATTTATGTTTTCAATTTTGATGTTTGATCCTTGTCTTCCAGGCCTAAAGACTATAGTAAGAAGCCGGCAGAAGGGATTTTGGCTAATTGCTTGGGCCTGATTCTCGTTGCCGTGGTTACCCTCATTGTGTACCTCGTTAGCCGATTCGAATACAAGAGACCACCGTCTCCCGAAGAAGAGCACCTACAGATTTCTGACGAGTGATTGGTCACTTAATCAACAAGTCATGTGCAATTCTGAGCAGGCGCATTACCAGGGGTGGTTCGGGTGTGTATTTCCTGTTTGGCGATTATTATTTTTGTTTGTTTTGGCAGTTTCTTTGTTGAAAAAGAAAATTAATTATTAGGCCAAAAGTATACAGTTCATTGCAAACATGAACACATGGCAATAGTGAGGGTTTGATTTCAAATTGTCAATATCAACAGCAAAAATTGGCTCATTTTTCTTTATTCAGATAAAGTGTAAAAAACAAAACAAAACAGGCTTGTTCAGCCAATGTATGTGGAAAGTATTATTTGATTTTGCTTTTGAAATAACATCTTAATGGCTTTAGAATCAATAAAATACAATAATTTTAATATCTTTTTACACAAGTCGAGACTTGTTCATATTTACTAAGAAAAAATACTTCATTTAATGATAACTTATTTATTTTAATCTTACCTTTCTACTTTTCAAAATATACAACTCGATATAAGAAAATTAATGTTTTATTTATTTATTTATTTTATTTATTTTATCGATATATTCTAATTTAAAATAAATTAAAAAGGGTTTTGGGCTGTACTTATAAATCTTAAATATAAATCATAGACAAAGACCTCAATCTGCATACAATTGGTAGAAGTTCATAATCTATTTAAAATAAGACAAAACTTCTAGTCATGATCCTAAGTTGGAGAAGATCT
The DNA here is from genome assembly GCF_016097555.1 of Gigantopelta aegis. Classification (NCBI taxonomy): domain Eukaryota; kingdom Metazoa; phylum Mollusca; class Gastropoda; order Neomphalida; family Peltospiridae; genus Gigantopelta; species Gigantopelta aegis. Next base: position 34,742,962 of record NC_054707.1, on the reverse strand, counting down.
GAAGTGTACATAGGCAGGGGAAGGGCTTACTGGAGGGGCATTGTTACCTAAGTTAATGAAAAAATACTGTTTGAATTTGCAGGACCAATATTTTAACTAATTCTGTAATGAAAATTGGGTAAAACTAATAGCATATCTTCATTACCCAGCTCATTAGCCAAACATTTATGGACCCCCTCCCGCCCCAAATGCCTCTGGATAATATTGTCTATATTGTCTGTTATTTATTCTGCTGTCGTATCATTCCTTCCTTTGTGTGGATATAGTATTATTATAAATATACTTTAGTGGTGTACATTGTTGGATATTTACAAAGATTTAGTATTTAATGTATATGTTGCCTCTGGTAAGGTCAAAATTTATATAGCTCTAGTGTAGTTAGTAAAGACATATTTTTGGTGCTCAAGTGTGGTATTGTGATATTGTGAATGTTGTGCTGAGTTTTTTAATCTTTGATTTTGGCTGTATGGTTCAAAGTGCTTGTGTTTTATCTAGGATTTTGTTCTAGAGTGATGGCCCATGACAGAGATGCTAGCTGCAAGTTTGGCATAATTCTATGATTTTAATGTTATATTGTACCAGTACCAATGTTTGTTTATTTAGCTCTTTTAGAGTTGATTAAATTTTGTTTTGTTTTTTTCTCAATTTGAGAAAATACCCAAAACTGGTTATTCCTGGTTTTTAATGACAAAGCTATGAGTTAAGAAAAGAGTGAGTTTGGTTTTCTTGTGGATCTCAATGAAGATAAATTAACAAGAACTAAAGGGAATCCATAATGAAAGAAACTATTTTCTTTATAGCATGTAAGACATTATGTGAGGTTAAAGTCGGGTTAAAGTTTCTTTAAGTCCCTTTAAATCTTGAATTGATTGATGGATGACTTAAATATTTAGTGTGGCCGTTCGCCAACCCATGAAATTTTTTATTTGTTTGTTTTGTTTAACGACACCACTAGAGCACATTGATTTATTATTCATCAACATGGATGTCAAACATTTGGTCAGTTTTACATATAGTCTTAGAGAGGAAACCTACCTTTAGTAGTAAGGGATCTTTTAAATGCACCATCCCACAGACAGGATAGCACATACTACAGCCTTTGATATAGCAGTCGTGGTGCACTGGCTGGAAATAGCCCAATGAGTCCACTGACAGACCGCACATAAGGTGAGTTCTTTAGCACTGGACTGCGCACCAACTCAACCAGCCCCATGAATGTATTTTTATCCCAAGGCAATGTTAAAGTGATTTACAGTTTGGTTAAAGTTTGAAATGGATAGGGTCAATATTTGGTATGATCACCAGGGTTATAATACAATATAACCTAAGGGCAAGGTTGAGAGCAAATGGTTAAGTTTTAAGTTTGAATCGTTTGTTGAATGGCTTTAATATTTGGTATGAGTGTTCACTAAGTGAATCTTTCATGTCTAACCCCCCACCCCCTTCTCTGCCCAGTGAAGTCAAGGACTAGGTTACGGTTTCTGAAATTATTTTTAACTCTTAAAACATTTTGATAAATGGCTTTCATATTTGTTATATTTGTTCACCAGATGAGTCTTTCAACAGCACACCTTCAGTAGCATAACTGCGTTGTCAAGTCCATGTCATTTGGAGCTTTGTTAAAAGTGTCTTTAAAAAGTTAAAATAAACCGAAGTATGCAACTTGAAAAATGTTGCATCAAATCATGGGAATAAAACTGTGAATATCATGAACCATGGTTAAACGTGGCACCCTTACAGTCCAGTCTTTCAAAGTTGGGTCAGCCAGTTCTGTGGTATGGTCCCTACACTGCTAAATTTCTCTACCAGTAGAGGGATTCTCTGATTTGGACTACATTCTAACCTCCTGTTCTGTTCGTTTGTATCTTACTCGCTGTAGTTGTTTTGATAACATTGCTATGTTGTTGTTCTTCCAAAGTTTTGTTTACCTGGATGTACAGGACTGAAAAGCAGGGCACACTATGTCCATTGCCAAAAATATTCCTTAATTTACTACACACGTGTACTTTAACAATTTTTAAGAAAATACTCTACATATATGAAGATTGGCTAACCCAAAATATGTTCCAGTGCGAGCATTGCAAAAGTGGTATACTTCTACTCCACCCCATCTATAGCTTTTAGACGTATGTGGCCACCAAAACGTCTTTATTTCCACGGTCGGTCTGGGATCGATCCCCGTCCAGTGTTCGAGATTAAAATTTTGGGGCAGTATCCCAGTTGGATACTAACATTTCAAAATCTGGTATCCCACCTGAGAATTTAGTATCCCTCTTAAATGAAATTCATAAATAACATCGTACAAACTTGGACGAAACTGTTCTCGTTCCCAGTCTATTGCTACGCCGCAGTCGAAATCATGGAATTTGTGAAACTGGCAATCAAACAGAATCTACAGAAAGATTTGCTGCATCTATTTTTGCGTAATAATGATATAAAGTAATATTTAGCAGTAATCTATAAGTGTTTCTGACATTACTAATGATAAACCTACCTGTATCAATTTCATGCATATGTGAAATCAATATCTCAAATAAAATTGAAGGGAGGGAACATCCAACAAAAACAATAGCGACTTAGCGGTTCCTGGTCTATTGCTACACCGCTATTGCTCCAGTGTAGCATTAGACTGGGTATGAGCTGGGGGAGATATTGTTACGGCATAGCATTAGACTGGATACGAGCTCGAAAATACTGTGACCTAACTTCAGTAAATGACCGACGTTCACTGTTTCAGCGAAAAATTAAAACGCAGGATTAAAAAACCCAACAACAATGTTACATTACATTAGTATCCTGGTGGGATACTGGGTTATTGAAGTCTGGTATCCAAAATTAAATTCTGGTATCCCCGGGATATCGGGATACAGTTAATCTCGAACACTGCCGTCATTGGGCCCATTGCACTATTTCTCGTTCCAGCCAGTGCACCACGACTGGTATATCAAAGGCCGTAGCATGTGCTATCCTGTCTATGGGATTGTGCATATAAAAGATCCCTTGCTGCCAATCTGAAAGAGTAGCCCATGAAGTGGCGACAGCGGGTTTCCTCTCTCAATATCTGTGTGTGGTCCTTAACCATATGTTCGATGCCATATAACCATAAATAAAATGTGTCGAGTGTGTCGTTAAATAAAACATTTCCTTTTTTATTTCTGGCAGTGTACCTATACAGGAATTATCTATTTCTCATCTTTTTTTAAAGCTGAAGTGGCTCTTTAAAACAAACAGAATTTCTTCACATTCTTCTTCTGGGCTTTGTCCAAAAGTTAGCATTATTTTTTCCATGAAGCTTAAAGTTGCCAATTTCAAACAAAGTTCTCCCCAAAGAATTGGTAGCTGTAATTCTTTGCAATGTGGAAGACACACAATTTCCTTTTATTTGTCCCTAAGTTTTAATAACCTGTTTTGCACCTTTTTTATGTCGACACAACCCACCGCCTTAAAAAGATGGCGTGCTCCATTTTGTGGTTGTCAGCTGTCGAACCGGAGAATCCAACTGATCCAATGATGAAGTCAGGGCTGTACTCCAAATATTAAATTAGTCAGTATTTCTGATCTTTTGGGTGGATGGATATATAGGTTACCAGGCTTTCTTGAATACTTTTAGGGCATGTAATAAAAACAAAAAAGGTCATAGGTGGTTATGGGTTTGAAATCATTTGAAATTGGACACTGCATTTCATGTGCTTTTGACAAATTTAAAACAACAGTTCTTTTACTATAATCTTTCAAAAAATTATAAAAATTAATCAATTAATTTCCAAGATTTCAGGTATGTAATTTACCCTTTGTACCCTCTGGCAGAAACCCTGGTTGCTTTGCTTCATAGAAAGAGTGAAAGTTTGGTTGAATAAGCTAATTAAATTTTAATACATGTGTTTTCAGAGCTGGGGCCTAATTCACTAAACTCTTGTAATTTTGCGATCTCGCAGTGCAATGCTAAAAGACTTACAAAGAGGATACTTTGTTGTCTAGCAGAGCCTAAGAGACCTTTGTGAATTAGGCCCCTTGCAGGCATGTAGTACTTTTACATTAGAGTAGTGTCAGTAATGATCTATCTTTATTGTTAGCCAAGTACATGCACCAGTAGATGTAATATAAATTGCTTTTTATATTTTGTTTTTATTTTTATATTAATTTTTTTTAGCAACTATTTATTCATGAGCACCTATTTGTCAAAATTTTTGATAGCATTATACTAATATGATTCAAATGAGATAATATACTAATATGATTCAAATGAGATAATAAAGCCGAAAACACATATTGGTTATAATCTTCAACTCCAAAATAGATTGCCATCACAAATGTCAAAGGCTGCTTCAACTTTCAGTCCATGGCCTAAGTGGTAGTTGTATTTAAAGTGAAGTTTGACAGGTAATTCATTCATTCATTATACTTATTTCTGTGCTTCTATCCAATTAAGGCTCAAGCAAGCTGTCCTGAGCACACACTTCAGTTATCTGGGCTGTCTGCCCAGGACAATTGCGTTAGTTGTTAGTTGTTAGTGAGAGAGAAGAGGATGTAGTTGTCTTACACCTACCCATTGAGTCATTAAAACTCACTCTGGGTGGGAGCCAGTACTGGGCTGCGAACCCTGTACCTACCAGCCTTATGTTTGATGGCTTAACCACAATGCCACCGAGGCCGGTTGATAGATAATGATTAAGCAGATTCTTAGATCCTGGTTTAGGGGAGAGTTATCATTGTGGATTATAACAGTTAATTTCCATTGGATTGGCACTGGTCCAGTTTCAATGTGATTCAAAGTAAATTGAATGTAAACACAAAATTCAGTTCAATCTGAAAGCCTAATAAAAAAATGAATTACCTTTATGAGATTTTAATTTGAGAAATGGTGATTCATTGACAAAATACCAACTTTTGACTGGCCAAACTTTCTCAAAATATTGCATGTTATCTCTTCTGGAGTTTAATGTCATATCTGATTGTGTTTTCTGCACACTTTTATGTGTGTTTGTGTATATGTGCCTGTGTGCACATGCATGTGTGTGCATTTTATAGTAATTTATTTGGAAATTGGTGGAGGGGAGGAATTTATTATTATGAGAGTATTTCTAGTCCATGACAATGTATAAATTCAAGGAATGTCCATTTTATTTTATTTTTTAAATTATTTTTATTATTTGAATGGCTGGGAATCTCTTTACACATGTTGAAAACTAACTGGGAATTGGTGCTGAACCATCTTAATATTCTCTATTGCACTTATTTTAACATTGGTTTTCACCAAATTTATTAATAAAAATTAATTAATCTTAGCAGAATAATAGCCTTGTAATTGTTTGATTAAGCACAATTTTATTGTCGAGAAGTTGGTGTAGTGGTCTTACACCTATACATATTATGTAATATAAAATTCCCCATTAGCGCAGTTAGTAGAGCGCAGGACTCTCATACTGAAAGTCTGTGGTTTGAATCCCCTCAGTGGAAGTTGATGTTTTCTGTTACATATACTTAAGTTATCAGAAATATTTTGTGAACTATGGATCACAAGATTTCATTGATATTTGTGTAATATTTATGAATTCCAGTGATACTATTTACATTATAATACCTCTCCCCACTGCATCCCACCCCTCAAAACAAAAAGTTTTTACATTATACATACAAGCTTTCTTGGATTTCAGATCTAAAGTTGTGATTTCTTATTTGTTGCGTTTTGTTTTATATATTGGGATTTGGATATAATCCAGTAGTACTGCTTTTACCCAGGCTTAATGGGTAGCAAGATCAATCTCCTTCAATTGACCTCTTGGGGTTATTCCTCTTTTCAACCAGTTCTCCACCAATGGTATATAAACAGTTGTGGTATATGCTATCCTGCGAAACCTATTAGCTCTCCTCATTTTTTCAGTTAGAACGACCATCAAAATTGCACCAAATCTCCCTCATGTAAACGCACACCTCTTTCTCTTTGGCATAATCATACGGGACACTCAAAATTCCACAGCACCAATTACACTCCGCCTGTCACCAATACTTGGACTGCTGGTGCTCCCTTGCAGTTGCCAGTGCAGGTGTCCCTTCTCTAACCCCCCCTTTTTCCTGTCCTGGACAGAGAGATCCAGCCAAGGCCGGTCCCTGTGCCCAGTATAGGCATGCGCTACAACAGCTTGCTCTGAATGTGCACTTAAAGTCCTTTTAGCCCTCTTAGCCTTAGCCATGCTATCCTGTCTGCGAAGAAGTGCCAATAAATGAGCTCTTGTTGCTGATCTGTGATCAGGAGAAGCCTACATAAGAGGCAGCTGGGGTTTTCTGAAATTATGTAATTCTAGGCATAGGAAGGGGGTGCACACACACGTGTGTGCATTTGTGCTGCTGCTACTGGATCAAGAAAGGTCCTTCCCCCTCCCCCCCCCCCCCCCCCACACACACTTCCTATGCCAGTGTACTATTTTAATACAGTTTTGTGTTTTTACAATCAGCAGATCACCCATATAATTCAATAGTCTCACTTGAATGTGATCTGTTAAATCGTTTTTCATCAGTAGCATTCAATTGATGCTCCTTGCCTTGCATATTTGGCTCGCTAAAACAACATTTGAATATGATCTGTTAAATCGTTTTTCATCAGTAGCATTCAATTGATGCTCCTTGCCTTGCATATTTGGCTTGCTAAAACAACATTTGAATATGATCTGTTAAATCGTTTTTCATCAGTAGCATTCAATTGATGCTCCTTGCCTTGCATATTTGGCTCGCTAAAACAACATTTGAATATGATCTGTTAAATCGTTTTTCATCAGTAGCATTCAATTGATGCTCCTTGCCTTGCATATTTGGCTCGCTAAAACAACATTTGAATGTGATCTGTTAAATCGTTTTTCATCAGTAGCATTCAATTGATGCTCCTTGCATATTTGGCTTGCTAAAACAACATTTCAATGTGACCTAGATTGTAAATAAGATTTCTAGGAAATTGAATCACAGCATGTCACCGAAGAAAACAAACATTTATTGTCTGTTCTAAATGCTTAAATATTAAAAACAGTGTAGAGACTGCAACTTTAAGATGCAGGGTTGGAAATTAAGAATTAAAAACAAAATTGCCGTGGGTGAAACGGCCCACCGATGGCAGGTTAAAGCCTGCCCATGGCAATTTAAAAAAAAAAGAGAAGACTTTAGCAGCAAATAAATTAGACTGAAAGGTGTTTTTTTGTTGTAAATGTACACATATTTTAAATGTACTGTTATATATTGGCAGCTAATGTACACCAGGTGTAAACATTTTGCCATTATTGAGGATGCTCCCTATCTATGGCAATTTATATCTCAACGACGGCAGTTACCATTGGTACCATGGTTAAGTTTGAGCCCTGAAAATGTATGGTTTGCTTAAATCAATATTTTAGTCATGGGTTGGTCAGTCAGTTGGTATTTTGTTTAAATATTACAAACTTAACACAGACAAAAGAAAGAAGAAAAACTTGCATTGAATTATGTATTGTTTTGTTTTTAATGAGCTAACTGGGTTACAGCAAACAGCTTCTCTTTTATTAAAGTTGACCTAGATTTTTATAGACCCTTTTATAGTTGGCTCTATTATGGTATGTTGTTCTCTGTCAGTGAATGTTTTTTTGTCTAGCCCACATGTTCTACATTCCTCAGTAACAGACCAAGACTTTAATTTTTTTGTTTTTTAATGGTCGATTAAGTACTCCCTTGACTTAAATTATGGGTAGCCATATTTTAAGATATTACCATCTTGAACATTAATATTTTTTCCTTTCCTTTTTATTTCATTTCAACTTATTTTCATGCTTATATCCAATGAATGTTCAAGCATGCTGTCCTGGGCACACACCTCAGCTATCTGGGCTATCTGTCCAGGACAGTGAGTTAGTTGTTAGTTGTTAGTAGTTAGAGAAGAGGGTGTAGTGATCTTACACCTACCCACTGAGTCGTTAAAACTCACTCTGGGTGGGAGCCGGTACCAGGCTGTGAACCCTGTACCTACCAGCATTTTGTCCAATGGCTTAACCACGACACCACCGAGGCCGGTCCTTTCCTTTAAGTTTTTAAATTCGCATACTAAGAGGAGCTAACAAGTACTGCAAACAACTGGATAACAAAAGCTGGGTCATCCATGATTATAAAACAGTCTACACTCAAAGCTTTAATGACATCACATGCACTGTTTGCACATTAAAATATATTTTACACCAAACATCAGTTAATCCATGTTAAAGACAATTAGGACCTTTATAAAGAATATACTTTTTTGGGGGGGGAGGGGGGTGCATGTTTTTTTTACCCTTCTTATTTATAACATAACAGATGTTTTTGCACACACTCAACCTAACTTCTGACTACATCATTGATTGTTGTAGTTGTAGGATAAGGGTATACAATTATGCTTTTTGTTCAGTATTTGAGGTATGTATATTTACGCACAAATTTATTCTGTGCATGTCAGTTTTTGTGACTATATTACTGGTATTATAATATTTGTGTGTGTGTGTGTGTATGTGTAAAGTTCATGCTTGGAATGTTGTGATGGTTGTTGATAATGTCAGTTTTTTGTGTATTCATATATTGTGTACCATTGGTCATTCCAGATTTAATTATTTATCTATAAAGATGTATAATTATGTAATGGTATTGTTATCCTGTTGTGGAAATAAAAGGACTATTATGTTATTGTCCATGTTGCAGTAAGAGTGTTTGTTATTCATATTTATATTCACATGCCATAGATATTTGTCTATTATGCTATGATGATCCATGTGTCATTTTGAATCTATCTATCTATCTCTCTCTATCTCTCTATCTATCTCTCTCTCTCTCTCTCTATCTCTCTATCTCTCTCTCACACACACACACATAAAAAAAGAGAAACTATTTGCAAGTCGAACAACAAAACATTTTAAGAACTTTTATGTATAAATTATGAATATACAAAGTGATTCCGCCACACACACACACACACACACACACATAAAAAAGAGAAACTATTTGCAAGTCCAGCAACAAAACATTTTAAGAACTTTTATGTATAAATTATGAATATACAAAGAATGATTCCGCCACACCACATCACACTATTCCAATCTCAGAATAATCCCAAAATATGATCTTATGTCCATGGTTCAATAATTTGAGCTCACTAACTTTTCTGGTAAATCAATGTCTGAGCCTAAAAAAAATAAGTAGCCAGTTCAGTCTTTGCAATTAATTAACTTATCTGAAATTCACTGTCGACAGTACCATCACGAAGAACTGACTGATGAAAAACCAGTCGGACACTAGCCCATCTCGTCTAGTTGGCCGTTGACATCTCCTGCAGACGTCCTAGCAGTCGGCCATACACGCTAGCCTGCAGAAATCTCTTACAGAAGGTTGCTGGTCACATCCCCACCGTAGAAACGCAAAATACTACACATTTATACTACTCCGTTATTACACAGCATATTTACAATATGTCCAACAAATAGCAAAACACTGGATTAAGGTGTAGTCTAAACCCCAATAATGCCATAAAATATATAAAACTAATCTTTTCAATGACCGTGCACACACACACGCACACACCTATATACATAACTTGTTAAATCTTGAAAACAGGAAGGAGGAGAAAAAACAAGGGCTTTAAAAATTATATTTGCAATGTGTGTGTGTGTGTGTTTTGAGAAATGAGAAATGAACAAACTGTAAATGGAAACGAATGAGAACTGAACAAACTGTAGCAGAAACCAATAATAAGAACACAGTAAACTATCAAATAAATCAATAATGAAAACTGAACAAACTAACATATTATTAAATTAATATTGAGAACTGAAAAAAAACCTGCAAGATAAACTATTGAGAAATGGACAAACTGTAAACAAAAACGAATGAGAACTATATATAAAAAAATGTAAGAGAAATCAATAATGAGAACAGAACCACCTGTAACATAAATTAACGACAAATGTAAGAGAAACCAATAACGAGAACTGGACAAACTGTCACAGAAACCAACAATGAGAACTGAACAAAGTGTAACATAAACTGTAATAAGAACCATACAAAGTGTAACATAAACTGTAATAAGAACCATACAAAGTGTAACATAAACTGTAATGAAAACCATACAAAGTGTAACATAAACTGTAATAAGAACCACACAAAGTGTAACATGAACTGTAATGAAAACCATACAAAGTGTAACATAAACTGTAATAAGAACCACACAAAGTGTAACATAAACTAATAAGAACCACACAAAGTGTGACTGGCCAAACTAACAAAGAGAAATGAACAAATTGTAACAGAAATCAATAATAAGAACTTAATAACATGTAACAGAAATCAATAATGAGAACTGAAAAAAAGTGTAACAGAAACTTTCAAACCTTATCTAATCTATTGTAAAGTTCCTTTATCTTATCTTAACTTGCCTTATGTTATGTTAACTTATAAATATTATTGTATTAGGTCTACTTACCTCAAACAATTGATGAAACATCAACAATATTCATGATAAACCACCTAATTCATTACAACTATATAAAAAATACATATTAGTGAACCTAGCATAAAAACCACATCTGTCTTTAGAAAAAAACAGAAGCTACATTTTACATATTATGTATTAGGTCTATTTACCTCAATCAATTGACAATATTCATGATAAACCTTCTAATTCATTAGAACTACATTGTATATTAAAAAGAAACATATTGGTGATCCTAGCATAAAAACCACATCTGCCTTTAGAAGAAACAAAAGAGGTCCTGTACTGGACGCTCTGTATCTAGTGAGTGAATTTTTAAGTGATATTTTAAATGTTGAAGGTTACAATGATATTCTAGTGGCATAATGTTGAATTCAACTTCTAAACTTTGTCCGCTAGTGTTTGGTGGTACTTTAGCGATATGTCTTAGAGCTTTGTTTTGAATAACATTAAGCTTCTGGAGTAGCTTCGGGGAGGCGCAATTGTAGGCTTGGGCTCAATAGTCTACCCTGGAGAGTATGCATGCTTTGTAAACCATTGCCTCTGTTTCCGCTCCCCAATTGGTTCCAGAAATAGCTCGTAACAAATTTAAAGTTTTCTTTGAATCTTTGACTATGTTTAGAATATGCGTTTTGAATGTTAATTTAGAATCAAAAGTAACACCTAAAAATTTGAACTCGTTTACTCTAGGTAGTAGTTTATCTCCTGTTTTAAGTTGACAGTCAATTTGTTTATTGATTTTATTAAAGACCATATATATGGTTTTAGTTTCTGAGAGTTTTATGCCCCAGTCTAGGGCCCATTTATTTAGTTTGTCTAAATCTGATTGTAATCTTTTTAAAAGAGATGTCGTGTATTTGCCTGAACGCCAGATAGCGCAGTCATTGGCAAAAAGTGCAGTATTTAGTGGTGAAGTTTGTCCAGGTTTTTCATTAGCATTAAGTGCTTTAGTGATATCTTTTATAAATATGTTAAATAAGGTTGGTGAGAGGACCGAACCTTGTGGAATTCCGTTAAGAATGTCTGTTTTATCTGAGTAGTGACCGTTAACTCTAACTGAGATAGACCTATTGTGGATGAAATTAATAATAAAATTAAACATTTTACCTTTAATTCCATTATCCTGAAGTTTATTTAATAGACCTTGGCGCCAAACCATGTCAAATGCTTTTTCTATATCTATAAAGATAGCAATTAATTTATCTGATTTTCTAAAGGTGTCGTTTATTGAGTTTTGTAGTCTATCTGATCTATGGTTGAATGTTTGGCTCTAAACCCGCTTTAAACGTTAGTTATAAGATTATTTTTAATTAGAAAGTAATTAAGTCGTTTATTTATAATAGTTTCTAAGGTTTTACACATGTAAAAGATGTAAGTGTTATCGGTCTGTAACTACCAGGAAGAGAGTGGTCTTTGCCCGCTTTAGGTAAACTAAAGCATTCGGCGTGTTTCCACGCGCTGGCCCGTAGCTATATGATTTAAATTTTTAAGATTATTTCAATCTAGATTTTAAGGTTAGTTTTAATGATAACAATTTCTTGTACTAGTAACTCAAGCATGGACTTGAGCTGGTTGACTTCGGATTGTGGTTTAGTTTTAAGTTTTTCTGCATAAGTGCAGTTGTTTGAGACGATTGAAGTAGGTCTGATACTAGTTGGTTGTTTTGTTGTTATATTTCTATCAACTGTTTTGCGGTTGTTGAGTTGGCGGAATTCTTTTTTGTAGTGGTGGCACCGTGTGTCATGTGCCATATGGCGGCTTAGACAGTTGGGACACTGTATAGGCCTGGTGCATAGAGAGTTACGTGAGCTTCTCTCATGCTTCTGTTCACACCTGTGGCAGGTGGGGAGATCTTTGTGATTTCAGCATTTCGCAGCCCCGTGCCCCCACTGCTGGCAATGGTGGCACTTACTGGGTTTCCGTTCAAAAGGAATGAGTTTATGGGACCGGCCGTTGATTGAGATGGTGTGGTCGCCATTATTGGGTTTGGTACTAACTAGAACATAGCTTCTGAGATCCCAAGGTGCCTGTTATTTTTTTGGAGGGTTATGGGGCAGTGGGTGCAGTTTGATTATTGTTGGCGGGTGGTGGGGTGTTGGTGTCTGATTGCCTAGCTTGGGAGGTTTGGGCACAATGGGTATGGGTGGTGGATTTCTTACTACCAATTTTGGTGGGGACCTCTTTTATATAAGGGTCCTGGTGTTTGGGGGGGGGGGGGGTGGGCCTGTCCACTACTTTGGGCACTCCTGCAGGTCCCTTATTTGTTTTAGCTTTTTTTAAAGATGAATTTTGGTTATTAGATTTTAAGAAACTGCTAGCTACTGGTTTTTCTGGTTGCTCTGGGCTCCTGTCTTTCCTTTTGTTTGTCTTTTTTGGACTGTTACAAAAAATTTATAAAATGGGTGTAAAAGGGTCAATGTTTACTTTCATTGACCGTTTTATAAATAATAGAACTTTCACAGTTAACTTTAAAGGTTACTCTTCACCCCCAAGCGATATGTTAGGAAAACACTGCTCATATTTCCACGGCATATCTCGTTTCGGGTACATACTGGCTAGAGGTCAGACCAAGGTGACAGCTATGTACGTACTGGCTACAGTTACCGATCGGCCGCGTGTCTCGTGGTGTGTAAATTATTTTTTATTAATGTAATCGTTGATTATCTTTATTTATAGAAGTGGTAGAGATATTATTTTACATATTTATTCTTTTTAATCAATTTATGCCTCTACCAGTTCTACAAAACTTTTATGGTGGCTGGATTTCTTTTATCTGTGTATGTTATATGTTTGTTGTATGTAAGTGTTTGAGTGCAAGTGTATTGCTTGGTATTGGGTGGGGGCTTATCTGGCAGTAATCCCCTCCCAGGCGCGGATTTAGTGGGCCCGCCCCCCCCCCCCCCATTTTTGGGGTCAAGTTATTTTAATTTTTTTAACTATAGCATACACTAGAGTGGAATTACACAAAAATGCACTTATTTCCCAAGAGTCTTTAAATTATATTTTGTTCATGAAAATCGTCTTAAAGGGACATTCCTGAGTTTGCTGCAATTTTTAAGATGGTATCGACCAACAGAGACTTTTTAATGATTGTAATTACATAACAAATATATGTTTCTGCATAAAATGTTACTGACTGTATATTAAACATGTTTCTGACTGCTTTAATATATTACTGAAACAACTGTTTCGATATTTCTTCCCATTTACCGGCAGCCGCAGTCAACGGAAAACCAGCCTAATATGGGAAGGAGAGATGACCACTTTAACTTTTAAAAAAAGAAGAGACCAGAGTTTATGAAATTTTGAAGATAACAAAAACAGTATGACAATACCAAAAACATACGTCAATATAGCTATTTTGTTACTCAGATGCGACGAAATCGCGTTTCAGGCCACTTAAATTTCAAAATTTCGCGGGGAAGCATGCCCCAGGACCCCCCTAGGAATCTCGGGCGCTTCGCGCCCTCGGCGCCCCCCCCCCTATTTAAAAATCCTGGATCCGCGCCTGCCTCCCCCTTCCGGAAGATTGCATGTTATAAATATATGTGTCTTTTAATTTTTGTTTTGATGGTGTTTTATATTTATGTACATTTTATTCATATTTTAATCATTATTTTATATTTATGTACATGTTATTCATATTTTAATCATTATTTTATATTTATGTACATTTTATTCATATTTTAATCATTATTTTATATTTTTAATAAAAACTCTTAATGTAATTTAACAGGGCAGGTGTCTGGTCTGTGCCTTTGGTAGTGGCTTGGTTAATATTACCTCGTCTACTACCCTAGGCATTATAGATTAAAGTGTTCACCGCGTCTTCTACATGACTTAATCGTGTTGTTTTAGACAACTGAGGAGTCGCCTGTTTCTCCGTGGATCGGCCGGGTTCACCTCTCCTTCTGGCAAGCTTGGCACCAAACTTTCCATACTAAATCAACCATCGCTGGATCTTTTGCGTCACTTGGAGGACGTCACCGGTTTAGGAAGTTATAATAACTTTCTAATGCCCCCATCACACCAAACTAGTTCTCACTACGTTCTTGAAAATGTTGCCGAACGGGCTCAAACTGTGTGCAAACGGAATGGACGTAGTAGCAACTTTTTACGGTCTTTTTACGAACTTCGTGGACGGACTAGGACGGAAGGGTGCTCCAGAACTTCGAGCCTGCTCAAAATTTTCTGGCGGCCATCCCGTTCTGCAATTAGATGGAGTGACAACGTACTTAAAACGAGATGGACGTACTACAAACGGAATTGCCGTACTTCGATCCTACTAGGGACGTGTTACGACGTGGTGCAGTCGGGTATCAATTGCAGTACGTGTGCACACCGACCGGGTCCGTTTGTAGCTCGTTCATCCCGTTCGCAGACCCAACTCCACCGCATTACGTCCTTAGCCAGTCGTTATTCCGTGCAAATACGTTCAAAACAAAATAAAAATGTTCTGAAGGAGTTGGCAACACGTTTCTGCACGGTTCTAAAGTTCGCAGTAGGTTCTCATTAAGTTTTACCCCCTCCGTTTTGAGTACGTTTGTGTAGTTCTCACGCAGTTCTTACTACGTCCACCCCCCCGTCTGCAGCACGATAGGACCAAGGTAGGGTATAAATACGGCCGTTTCCTCACTGGTTCATCATTTTGGCTCGATTTTTCTGGCAGTGCACATCTGTTTCCTGACTTTGAGATTTGCACGTTTTTTTGCCCAGAACCATGGATAACTTTGCAGCCCTTAACATCTTGAATGTTGGTTTCATGCAATTTTTGGTTGGAAGGAGAGCAAGAGTACAATGAGATGGTAGAGCAGAAAGAAGAAGAAACCAAGAACTGTTGGTTGAGGAAGTGGCTGAAACCTGAGAGGAGAATAGCCGTGGGTCATTATCATCAGCTGATGAAGGAGCTCCGCCTGGATGATCAAGAGTCCTCTCTCTATCTACAACTTCTTGAGATCACCCCACCCATGTTTGACGAACTTCTTGAAGGCATCACCCCCTTCATAGAAAAAATAGACACCAACTACAGAAAGCTCTGGAACCAGGGATGAAGCTTGCCATCACACTGCGTCATCTGGCAACAGAGATTCCTATTGCCACCTTGCAATATGAATTCCGGGTAGCCAGAAACACAATTTGCTTGTTGGTGAAAGAAGTCTGTGATGCCTTGGTCATGGAGCTCAAGAATGAAGTCATCGTATGCCCTGTTGACAGAGGCACTTGGGAAGAAGTTGCTGAGGAGTTCCTGATGCGCTGGAATGTCCCACATGCCTATGGAGCCCTGGATGGGAAACGTGTTGCCATCAGAAAGCCTCCTAAGACTGGAACCATGTACTACAACTACAAAGGCTTCTTTTCAGTCGTCCTAATGGCCGTGGTAGATGCTGATTACAAATTCATGTGGATAGATGTTGGTGGTTTTGGAAGCCAGTCTGATGCCCAGATCTACAACCAGTCAGAACTGAAAGAATGCTTAGAAGATGGCTCCATTGGACTCCCTCCACCTTCCCTCTTGCCAAATGATATCCAGGACTTTCCCTATTTCCTGCTGGGAGATGACGCTTTTGGTCTCCGCACATACCTCATGAAGTCATATTCAGGCCGTCAACTGACAAGAGAAGAAATGATTGCGAACTACAGGATCTCTAGAGCCAGACGTGTGGTCGAAAATGCCTTTGGTATTATGGCCCAGAGATGGAGAGTCCTCTTGTCAACAATGCAACAGATGCCAGTGACTGTACAGACCATCGTTGAAGCGTGTGTGTGCCTTCACAACTTCATCCGTCTCCGAAACCCCAGCCATTCAGAACATTCAAGTGGATGCTGAAGATGCTGCACACAACCTCATCCCTGGTGCCTGGAGACAAGATGCCAACCTGCTAGACTTGGCCGTCCCACAGGGAGGGGCAGGCTCAGGAGGCACAGCAACTTCGGGGGATCTGCATGGGCTTCAGCGGGGCGTAGGGATCTTGGGGTAGTACTGGCTGCTTTCACACGGCCCGTCTTTCTGGATCCACTCCTCTTTGGAGGCATGATGATCGAAGATGGTCGGAACTGTCGTTGACTTGATGTGTTGATGTGTACAGCTTGAAGCGGCGAACGTGAATGAGGACTGGTAACAACGCGCTGGATATTTATAGCAGTCGGGCCAGGACGCGATTGCAATTACGTTCCGCACGCACTAGGGACGAAATGAGGACGTGGTAAGAACGAGGTGAACTGTCTGGGAACGAGGTGGTCGAGTTAAGAACTAGTTAGAACGGGTTTTGACGTATTGGGAACGAGGTAGAACTAGTTCAGAACGGGTTTAAACTGACTACGGACGGGCTTGGACTGCCTGGAAACGTCCGCATGAGGTAAACGGGCAATTTTACCCGATCTGAACTTGATAACAACGGACTGCGGCCGGGATAAAGACGAGATGGACGTATTGGGGTCTGTTTATGAACGAACTAGCATCGTATTTTAGACATTATTTGGCCAAAGTTACACGTTCTAACCCCGACTACAC
>NC_054707.1:34693486-34720986 GCF_016097555.1 Gigantopelta aegis | reverse complement strand
GGGGGGGGAGCGGTTGGGGTGAGGCCTTAATCTCTTGATGTTCATTGTATTTCATGTGGTTTACACAATGCTACAACAGCACATGCAATCATACATTATACTTGGAAAATAATATGTTATTGACCATCGACATACAAACAATGTTATCGTATTGTGGACATTCAGGGCCGTGTCTAGGGGATGGGCAAGTGGTGGAATCCCCCAAAAAGTCTTAAAAAATAGGTTTTTGGCTTACAAAATTGCTTTGCGCATTACAACTCCCCCCACCCCCCACCCCCCAAGCAACACTATAATAATAACTTTATTCGCATTAGGCCTAATGACCCTTGAGCACATAATATATACATATACACAAAGATATAATGTTTGTATACAACGTGTAAAATCGTATTGACACATAAATCGGATACATTAGCGACATGGCTCCCATGAGTATTAACATGATGTTTATAAAATAACTAAATGCAAAATTAAAGATACACATAATATATAAATATATATAACAAACGTTCAACTTATGCATTCACATTCAAGGAAAACTTAATTATACAAAATTATGTTTCTTTTTTCAAAGGCTTTAAAACAATACACACCTAACCGTCTTACTATTCTTTCATTGGTGTTATTTAACAGTTTTAATAAGTAAATTTGAACATACTAGGGTTATTTTTGTAATATTTTGGTATGTAATGTCTGATAGATTTGTACATAGGACAAACAAGTATAAAATGAAATTCATCTTCTATTTAATTACAAGTAACACATTTACGATTTTCCAGTGCAATTGGGTTAGGTTTTGCCCATCTTCCCGTTTCAATTAATAATCTATGAGCAGCAATACGTAGTCTCGTTAAAGCAGTTCTATATTTTCCAACAGAAATACTGTCTAAATATTTGAAAAATGTCGGTATAGTGATGCTCTTGAAGAAAGGTTTAATCGCGAGCGCCATCCCTGTATAAACATATCTTTTAATCTTTGCTTTAATAATGATAAAAACGCCATTTTATTCCCTGCACCCTGATTTTTTGCCAGACTATAGAAAAGCCAGTATTATTTAACAAATTTCTAACACGTATAGCCCAGTTAATTTTACTGGGGAACAAAACCATATCACTTACCATCATATCATAACATATTTTTGTAAATTTCCTGTTGTCACCTTTTATAATTTTCAACCAAAACGTAATAATTCTATAATGTCTATGCACAATCAAAGGAAATCTACCAAATTTTTCATATACAAAATCAGTTTGAGTAGTCTGCTTTACACCAAGTAACTACTTACAAATACTATAGATTTGACCACAAGGGACCCCAATTAAAAACATTGTGGAAAAGGGAGGACCTACCAGACCTAACACTGTGGGACTCTGTAACACCCTGACCTTGTGTAAGCTGATTTTTGTTTGTTACTACACCCTAGTTGTGTTAGGTTAGGTACGGAATGTAAATATATAATTTATAACATAAAATTCAAATAAATAATGTATCGGCAAAACTGATTCAGTATACTGCATGTACATGGAATGGTTACATGTATTTTTACGTATATGCTTAAAGAAAAGGTTAGACAAAGTTGGCACACATTTTACGTTTCAAAACACATGACCGTGATTCAATGAACCAACCTATAATGGCCTTCACGTAGCCTCGTATCCTAATCTTTTGTTATGCCTTAGTTATTTATAGGAGAAAGAACCTGCATTCAAAACAGAGATTTTTGTAAAACGAAAATAAGTCCAACTTCGTGCATTTTAGAGGATGAATTGTATATAAAACCTGTCGGGGTTTGGGGTTTGTTTTCATGCAAATGTAAAGAAAACAAGGATTGAATTAAATGTAACATTTTCACAAAACTTATGGTCTAAATAATTGAACAGGATATATATATATATATATAAATATTCTATAAATTGTTTAAAAAATAAAGTTTTTATTTTGTGAAATGCTGCATAGAACGTGTATAACCCAAGCATTTAATATGATTTTTATTTAGTAGTTTTGACTTGTTTTTCCTTTCCAAATGTACTGTATCAGTATTAATTGTTTGCTAATTTCATGCAGTTTAATTTGATCTAAATAATACATTTTGATTGCCCTACGGGCAGTTTTATACCGGTATAATATTACCGTGGGGCAGAACTATACTGGGGGCAATAGTATACCTTTACACCGGGACAATTGCCCCCTTTGCCCCCTTATAAATCCGGCACTAGATCTGTATGTATGAACACACATAAATAATTATCCGATTTAATTTGCTACTTACACCCGTTACAACAGGTGTGGTTCATTGTTTATCAAGCCGTCAAAGACGCGATTATTTCATCAAACTCTGGTGTTGTAATTAGTGGAGAACTGCCGTCATTGTTTAAAAGTTGAGTAATCGCGTGCCGTTCTTTTGTTCTTGAATTTCCATATGGAATTTTTTCAAGTTCAAGTTCTTTATTTGCCTTAAGTTAAACAAACTTATCAGCATAAATACATACATATATAATCACGGTATATATACAAATATACAAATACAGGTGGAGAGTGATTTAAGAATTAATGGTAATATTAACATAGCATACTAGTAATAGTGGTGGGATGTACATATATATGTGCACTATAAACATTATCGTGGTATAGTAATAATTCTAATTCTAAATATATAGGTATATATTGATGTATACCAGATGAAATATGATTAATATACTTGCTAATGAAACGGCAGGTTTGTGGATGTCATATTTTAAGTAAGCTTCAGTAAATCGTCTCTAACTTTATTTGCCAAAACTAAATATTTTCCCAGGTTATTGATGTCTTTATTGTTTTCAGTTGTTAATAGTTCAATGAGCCTAAATACGCTTGGACGTCTGTGGTAACATTGTTTTATATACTTATTCCTCAAATCATTCAAAGCTGGGCAAATAAGGATAAAATGGTATTCGTCTTCTATATCATTATAGTTACAAATAGTGCATTTTCTTTCGGCCCTGTCAATTTTCCTATACCTTCCGATTTCTATATTTAATTTGTGTGCACTAATTCGGATCTTTGATATTTCTTTTAAGTGATTTAATGGTATGGGTTGTCTAAGATATGTTTGTAGCTTGAATTCAAGTAACAAAAATTTATATAAGGTACCTTTCGGTGAAGTCGTTATTCGACTAAAACAATGTTGTTTAAAATTATCGTAAATTCTTTCCTTAATTATATTATATTCTCTGTTACCAACATTTGGTATGTTCCATATATAGTTTAGTCCAAGCCTATTTAGTTCTTGTTTGACTTGTGTTACCCAGTTACCCTTTAATCGTTCCATTTCCTCATATATAGCTAAAAGGATACACTTTTCAGTATTTCGTATTTTAATCCAATATTTAAAAATTCTTAATTTTCTCATAATATACAGAGGCAAACGCCCTAACTCACTATATATAAATTCATTACAGGCCCCTTGTTGTACTCCAAGTAGTTTTTTTACAGAATTTTGTATGAATATTTTCAACATCCCTTGCACAGTGGAATCCCCAGACCTCTGACCCATAACTAAGAATACTGTTAACATAGGTGTCAAAAACAGATAGCATTGTTTCAATATTAAAATAATGTCTTTTGCATACGTTTAATAATGAAAACAAGGCTTTTCTTCCCTGATCAGCGAATCGTTTTTCAGTTCGATTAAATTTACCGTTATAACAGAATAATAAGCCAAGATAAATGAATTCATTTACAACCTCTAACTGTTCACCTTTGTATAACCACTTTTCGTTGTCTCAAATGATCCCCCCATTTCTAAAAATGACAACCTTAGCCTTAGTTGTATTTACAGTTAGGTCCCATTTGGTAGTATATTTTGATAGTGAATTGAGCATTGACTGAAGGCCTTCTGGTGTTTCAGCTAGGAGAACCATATCATCGGCATACATAAGTAGGAATATATTTAATGATTGGATGTCGATATAGGGGCAATTATCTGATAAGAAATGCATTTCGCAGTCATTTACAAACATGGAAAATAATATCGGTAATAATACTTCACCTTGGAAAAGGCCGTTTCTACAACTGAAAAAGTTGGATAGCATTCTGTTATATTTGACGCAGCATTTCACATTATCATACAGTGACCGGATAACATTAAGCATTTTACCATCGATACCAAGTTGAATCATTTTGTACCATAGTTTTTGTCTATTGACATAATCAAATGCTTTACTATAGTCCACGAAGCAGCAATACAGCCGCTTTTTATTCTTCAATATTCGTTCAATTAAAGATTGAAGAATGAAAGCGGCGTCGATCGTTGAGAACTGTTTTCTAAAACCAAATTGAGCGTCACTTATGACATTATTCAAATTATAAAAAACTAATAATCGTTCATTTAGGATGGCAGTAAATAATTTCCCTAAGCAACTGACTAAAGTTATGCCTCTGTAATTATCAGGGTCGTTTGCATTGCCTTTTTTAAAAATAGGAACAATGCATCCCAATGACCAACTGTGTATAGAATAAACAACATCCGGTGTAGCTAGAGTTGTATTCCTAATAAATTAATGGTAGCTGGACGGGACTTTAAAATTGTGCCGGTTTACCCAGAAATCAGGGTTAACGACACTACTAGAGCACATTGATTTATTAATCATCGGCTATTGTATGTCAAACATTTGGTAATTTTGACTTTAGTCTTAGAGAGGTAACTCGTTACATTTTTATCCATTAGCATCAAGGGATCTTTTATATGCACCATCCTACAGACAGGATGGCACATACCACAGCTTTTGATATACCAGTCGTGGTGCACTGGCTAGAACGAGAAATGGCCCAATGGGCCAACAGACGGTGGTCGATCCTAGACCGACCGCGTATCAGGCGAGCGCTTTACCAATGAAAGTCACAAGCCAGGTTCTAGAGTCAAAAACATCAGAGATTTGAAGGAAGGAAGGAAATGTTTTCTTTAACGACACACTCAACACATTTTATTTACGGTTATATGGCGTCGGACATATGGTTAAGGACCACACAGATATTGAGAAAGAAAACCCGTTGTCGCCATTTCATGGGCTACTCTTTTCGATTAACAGCAAGGCATCTTTAATATGCACCATCCCACAGACAGGATAATACACAAGCTGTGGAGCACTGGCGGAAACAAGAAATAGCCCAATGGGCCCACCGACGGGAATCGATCCGAGATCGATCTCGCATCAGGCGAGCGCTATAACTCAGAGCTACGTCCCGCCCTGAGTGATTTGAAGTTCATATTTATGGTGATACTTCAACGAATTTATATC
Source organism: Gigantopelta aegis (assembly GCF_016097555.1). Classification (NCBI taxonomy): domain Eukaryota; kingdom Metazoa; phylum Mollusca; class Gastropoda; order Neomphalida; family Peltospiridae; genus Gigantopelta; species Gigantopelta aegis. The sequence continues at coordinate 34,715,709 of NC_054707.1, read as the reverse complement.
GATGTCACAAGCAAATGTATAATTATTTCAATCGTCTAAAGCTGATCAGGGCCCATATTTTCGAAGCTCTCTTAGCGCTACAAAATCGTAAAACCATCGTAGGGTGTGACGTCACTACAGCACACGTCATAGTGACGTCATAGCTTACGATAATTTTACGATTTCGTAGGCTAAGATTGCTTCGAAAATATGGGCCGTCTTCCAGAGTACTTTTATCCATTTGACATTTACCGGCCTCGGTTGCGTTGTGGTTAGGCCATCGATCAACAGGCTGGTAGGTACTGGGTTCGAATCCCAGTCGAGGCATAATCCAGATACCGACTCCAAACCCTGAGTGAGTGCTTCGCAAGGGTCAATGGGTAGGTGTAAACCACTTGCACCGACCAGTGATACATAACTGGTTCAACAAAGGCCATGGTGTGTGCTATCCTGCCTGTGAGAAGTGCAAATAAAAGATCCCTTGCTGCTAATCGGAAAGAGTAGCACATGAAGTGGCGACAGCGGGTTTCCTCGCAAAATCTATGTGTTCCTTAACCATATGTCTGACACCATATAAATGGTAAATAAAATGTGTTGAGTGTGTCGTTAAATAAAACATTTCTTTCTTTCTTTCCATTTGACATTTACCCTTCAATTACGTGGGAAAAATACATGTATTCCCAAAAAAGCTCGACCATTCAAGAATACCTCAATCCCTATATAACACTCATCTGTCTCTGACTAGAGAACCTTTTGGAATTGTTACACATACACAAACATATTATACCAGCATGTGTCCTTGTCTCAAATTAAGGGTGGGATGTAGCCTAGTTGTAAAGGCCATGGTTTGTATTACCCTGTCTGTGGGATGGTGCATATAAAAGATCCCTTGCTGCTAATCGAAAAGAGTAGACCATGAAGTGGCGAAAGCGGGCTTCCTCTCTTAATATCTGTGTGGTCCTAACCACATGTCTGACGCCATATAACCGTAAATAAAATGTGTTAAGTGCGTCGTCGTATATATATATATATATATATATATATATATATATATATATATATATATATATATATATATAAATTTAATGTTTGAAATGATTTTGTTTCATCTGCTTAGATGCAATGGGAAATATGACGGTCGCTCGGGTCCTGGTTGAAGTGTATTGGTGTTCGTTCTTATATCCGGTCTGGGATCGATCCCCGTCGGTGGGCCCATTAGGCTATTTCTCGTTCCAGTCGGTGCACCACAACTGGCTGTGCTACCCAGTCTGTGGGATGGTGCATATAAAAGGTTTCCTCTATTGACTGCGAGTCAGAATTACAAAATTTTTGACATCCAATCGCCGATGATTAACAATCAATGTGCTCTAGAGGTGTCGTTAAACAAAAAAAACAAAAAACCTTTTCCTTCAAGACTATAATTATGTCAGAATTATCTAATATTTGACTTCCAATAGCCGATGAATAAATAAATCATTGTACTCAACTTTTTAAACGTTTTAATTAATTGACACCTCCGTATGACGAGTTAACCCCCCCCCCCCCCCCCCCCCCCCCCCGGTCACACGTGATGCAAGGTTAGACAAACTTTCAATAATGGCTGCCAATTCGCATAGGTCGATAGCAAAATCAACCGATCTGCCGATTACGTTTTTGCCTTAAAGCCGCACGCCCTAGTTCCAAATGAACAACAAGCAAACGACAACAAATCGGATGTTGATTGCGCGAACCGTGCACGAGAAAAACAAACCGAACCAAAATGATAACGGTCACGTCTGTGACATTGAAATGGAAATATCCCCTCTAAAAATATATTAGACCTTGTCTGCTCAAAGTTTTTTTCTCAGAGGCACGTGCCTTTTTAGGAAATACGAAAAAATGCATTTTGTGGTATTACAAACACCAGGATTACCAGGATTACCAAAAAACACTTCAGGTGAATGGAAATGTATATTCTAAATAATAAACGGTAAGTAAAGTGCAATTTTATTTGTGAAAAAAATGGGTTTAATAGCGAAAAACAACGGCGTCATGGTTAACAACTAGGGTGTGTCCCTTAAATTTATTTACAAATATCGTTGTTTAATTAAAAAGCCGACAAGAGGACAAGTATTTCACTACAGGGTACATTTACGATGACAACGTGATTTAAATCGACGAAACCATTTTTACTTCAGTAAATCGAAGCACAAGAACCCGGAAGTGACGAACGTCGAATGCAACCAAAAGAACATTTAAAACATCCTATGCTAGTTTTTGTCAGAACTAATAAATTAAAATGTCTTGTTTCTTTTTGCTTCTTCTTGTTCATCTTAATTGTTGTTGTTGTTGTTGTTCGACTTTCATATTCATGGAATCTTGATATGCCGAGGAACAAAGAGTATAGAAGGCGCGGCGACGACCCGGCCTCTACCTGTTTAAAACCGTGGCGTCTTTATTTTTGGTCGGGTTGCGATAAATGTTGTTTAAAAAAACAAAAGGGAGGGACGTGAGCAGTAACATTGAAATACAAGGTGTGTGGGAATACTACCAGTGTACCATAATTTTATGCACGAAAGGTTACAAAACTATAGCAGGATAGTCGCCTGTGCAAAAATTATGCAGGCAGTGGTTTAGATTGTGGGATTGCGAAGTTTATGGGGTGTATTCTTACATAGCTGCACTGCTTGAATCAATCGATATACGGCACTTGCCCTATTTATAAAACCAAAGCCATACACGAAATTAAAAAAAAAAAAAAAAAAAATTAAAAAAACTGGTGTAGCCAGAGGGTGGGTTGGCGGGGACATCTTTTGCCCTCTAGTTATGTATACTCCAGTTCAATGTATCCACCGAGGTGGTTCGATCCTGTAAAACAATCACCTCAAGCTGCTAGCACTCAACCGACTGAGCTAAATCCCGACGTCTTCCCGGGATGACCCCACGCATATATCCACCCACCAAAAACACCCCCACCAGAATTTCTGCGGACCGGCTATGGCATATTACAACATCTTGCATGCTTTAGTTTGGGGAAAATCCACCGTTTCAGTTCAGCCAGATCTAGCAGAAAACCATCGTCCGGATGCACGTATGCGCTTCACGGTAAATCAAATTACCATGTCGGGTACTTGTTTGTCGTTGAGTAGAATATTCTATTTATAAGACGTACACGATGTGTTTGTACTTCCCGGGATTTCACATGACTTGTTCCCATTAGAAGTTAGCTGACGTGGCGGTCTATTTTTGACGCGCATCCGTCTAAATATAGACGTTATCTAACATGACCGAGCCGGACTAGACCATTACAGAGAAGGGGTGTAAATCATACAATATTTACCTGTGCTGTACAGGACAATACTGCTGTACGTTGACACTCGGAGTTGAGTGTTTGTGTAACAGGGGCATTTTAATCTGTACATAATGTTTTATTTTGTTTATTTCAGTTTACAATTAGTTTGTTCTTTCTTTCAGACTGACATGCACACTGAAATAATTATAGTTCACCTGACTTGCACACACTTCACTATCGTTAGCGTCACGGCAATCGGCACCTACGTTTTCAGCAATAACGTTACTTCTAAAAAAAAAAAAAAATCGCTCCTTTTATATTAATTTTTGAAATAATTTAATATAAATTAAAAGAAACAATAGTTCTTTTTTTAAATTTCAATTCCCCCCCCCCCCCCTTTTTTTGCCTATATGTCGACCCAAACTAAAATAATCAAGAAAAAACACGATTTGTTTTTAACGAAATTTATAGTATAATAGTATATCTTTACTCCTTTGCAATAAATAAAGAATTCATACAGCGTATTAAAATTTGTCAATTTAGGAGGGTTGAGTTTCATGAATTTGACACAAAATCTTCAAAACACAACCACCTTAAATTGTAAGATATGTCTACAACATAGTAATTTTAATTGAAGTTTGTGGTTGTTATGGTTATGAAAATGACCGTGGAAAATTGCTCAAAATCGAAAATTGTCTAGTAAGGTTTTGATTGGTGGACATGAGCTCCAACTGGCTGGTTTCAGATCCACATGTAATAGTGGAGCTAATTTTAATTAGATTGTATAATCTGCACCAATAAAAAAATTATTTACACTGATAGCTCGGCAAGTATCTCAGGCATTAAAGGGACACACCCTAGTTACGGCTAGTTGTTAACCATTACGGCGTTGTTTTTCGCTATTAAACCCATTTTTTCACAAAATAAAATTGCACTTTACTTACCGTTTATTATTTAGAATATACATTTCCATTCACCTGAAGTGTTTTTTGGTAATCCTGGTAATCCTGGTGTTTTTAATACAACAAAATGCATTTTTCGTATTTCTTAAAAACGGACGCACGTTTGAGAAAAAACCGTTGAGCAGACAAGGTCTAATCTATTTTTAGAGGGGATATTTCCATTTCAATGTCACAGACGTTGGTATACCACGTGACCGTTATCATTTTGGTTCGGTTTGTTTTCTCGTGCACGGTTCGCGCAATCAACATCCGATTTGTTGTTGTTCATTTGTGAGATTTTTCTTCACAGTTCGTGAACATTTTCAGTAAAGTTCAGACAAGTAAGTGTCTCAATACAAAACGTTACAAACCCTTAAAACCAATAATTATCTTACGATATCTGGAGAGGGGATACAACCAGGACAGAACAGTTGGAACATGTCCAGGAGAGGTGAAAGAAACGCACCCCAAGTCTGTGAAATTTGTCGTGACGTAGGCATTGTTGTGCTTCGAGCGACATCTACCGGTGACATTAAAATACTAACTTTAAAAATTAGTTCAAGCAATTGGGACATGGGGATTCCCATGGTATTTATCGATATAAAACCTGCTTTTTCACTCCATTTGATAAAAACGTGATCTAAGTGTGTTACAAGTTTGTAAATTAACCAAATTATAATTTATTTTCGCTGGATGGAACTAGGGTGTGCGGCTTTAATTGGCTAGCGAACTGGGATGAAACCGCCTCCTGTCAAAATGCTTGACACAGGGAATCCCTTCGAGTCTCCGATTTTAGCAGGGAATCCTCAAGCTTTTCCATTAGGAATGAAATTTAAACGATTTAAAAACATGAAAAATGACGATGGAAAAATCAATCAGAAAAATATAACAAAACTATTTTCGGGTAGAGAAATGGTTAAAGTTCCATATTCTGAGCGAACTGGCTCGCGATCGGTGTTGACAGTGAAAAAGCCAGTGTTAAAACGTTACTTAACCATTGAATTTAATTAGGTCAGCGCTCAGTGAGCAAACTTCTTGTAATGAAACCCGCAGGAGGAAATTAGTTTTGCATAGGCAACAAAAATAAATAAATAAATAAATAAATACAATTTTATTTAAAGCTGCATGCTTTACTTGGTGACTTGAATGAATGAATGAATGAATGAATGAATGAATAATTGATTGAATGATTGATTGAATGAATGATTGAATGAATTAACGAATATGAACCAAGTGGACCTTTTTCTATTTTGTTTTTGCACCACCAGAAACTCCATATGTATAAACCTGTATGTTTTAGTTCTGTAAGCGGTCCATTTGTCGTCCGAAATCCCCCCCACCCCCACAAAACACCCCCACCCCCACCCCCACCCCAGCCTACGCACCTCGGTGGTGGTTCAGTCCTGCGACACAAGCACCTCAAGCGAGCACTCAACCGACTGAGCTAAATCCCGACCCCCTTCCCGATGACTCCACGCATATATCCACCCACCAAAAACACACCCACCAAAGTTTCTGCGGACCGGCTATGGCACTATCAGAGCGTCAGTGAAACAATACTTACAACACTTTGCCTTGCTTAATCAATGCTCTCGTTTGGGGAAAATCCACCGTTTCAGTTCAGCCAGACCTAGCAGAAAACCATCGTCCGCATTCACGTATGGGCTTCAAGGTAAATCAAATTCCCATGTCAGGTACCAGTCAACTAGTTCGCGAACCTTAGCGTAAAGTTAGCTAGCTGAATTTGGGGTACTTGTTCGTCGTTGCGAAGAAAAACGTCTTCTAACTTTTTAATATTCTATTTATAAGACGTACACAATGTTTCTATTTCCCGGGATTTCAGACGTTTCTCGGGAATTGGGGCGAGACGTAGCTCAGTGGTAAAGCGTTCGCTCGATGCGCGGTGGCTCCATTGGGCTACTTCTCGTTCCAGCCAGTGCTCCACAACTGGTGTAACAAAGGCCGTGGTATGTACTATCCTGTCAGTGGGATGGTGCATATAAAAGATCCCTTGCTGCTAATCGAAAAGAGTAGACCATGAAGTGGCGAAAGCGGGCTTCCTCTCTTAATATCTGTGTGGTCCTTAACCATATGTCTGACGCCATATAACCGTAAATAAAATGTGTTGAGTGCGTCGTTATATATATATATATATATATATATATTTAAATGTGTCAAATGATTTTATTTCGTCTGCTTAGATGCAATGAGAAATATTATGACGGTCGCTCGGGTCCTGGTTGAAGTTTATTGGTGTTCGTGCTTGTATCCTAAGCTATCTGGGCTGTCTGTTTAGAACAGTGGGTTAGTTGTTAGTTGTTAGTGGGCAGTGAGAGAGAAGGTGTAGTGGTCTTACCCACTGAGCCGTTAAAACTCGCTCTGAGTGGAATCCGGTAGTAGTAGTAGTAGTAGTAGTAGTAGTAGTTTATTTACTTTAAGCCGTGTGGCTCATCAGCATATAAATATATACAATATAATAAGTCATATATAAATAATCATCAACAACCCAGTAACTACCTGCCTTATGTCCGATGGTTTAACCACGAAGGGTTGAAGGATCGAATCCCCCCAATGGACTCATTATCTGATTGGGTTTCTCCCGTCCCAACTAGTATCCCACGACTGGTATATCAACGGTGTTGGTAGGTGTTGGTAGGTGTCATCCTGTAAAGTGTATATAAAAGATCCCATGCTGCAAATTAAATCATGTAGCGGGTTTCCTTCAAGACTATAATTAAGTCAGAATTATCTAGTATTTGACTTCCAATAGCCGATGAATAAATCAATCATTGTACTCAACTTTTTAAACTTTTTAATTAATTGAATGTAACGTGTGTGGTGTATTAAATTGGACAGTGCAAAATGGCTTCGGCTACACAGTCCGATAGGAAAGTGGAGGGTCACATGCTGTAATGGGGGTGTACTTTAAAGGTCGTAGGAACAAGGTCTGGGTTATTGTGTCCCCCCCCCCCCCCCGCGCCCTCATTTGAGGACGAAAATGTACGTTTTTTGATCGTAGTAAAAATAACGCAGTGGTTAAGCCATCGGACTACAGGCTGGTAGGTACAGGGTTCGCAGCCCCGTACCGGCTCCAACCCATAGCTCAATTGTTAGGTGTAAGGTCACTACACCCTCTTCTCTCATTAACCACTAACCAACTAACAACTAACCCACTGTCCTGGAAAGACAGCCCAGATAGCTGATGTGCGTTCCCAGGACAGCGTCCTTGAACCTTAATTGGATATAAGCACGAAAATAAGTTGAAATTTATTAATTGTCGGCTATCGGAGTCTTAAAGTGGAAATCCGCTACCTTTTTTCATTATCAGCAAGGGATCTTTTATATGCACCATCGCACAGACAGGATAGCACATACCACGGCCTTTGACCAGTTGTGGTGCACTGCAAAATCCAGTCAGTTCAATGGATCCACCGAGGTGGTTGAATCCTGAGACACAACCGAGCACTTAACCGACTTAACGCATGTATGAACCCACCAAAAACACCCTCACCTCGCGGGCATGCTATTACGAAAAACATGGATTATGTAATCGGAAAAAACTGTCGGTCTTGACAAAAAGGGCTATGGAACGATTCAAGCTGTGCTGGACAATTCTGAATACAAAGTACGTATTGACGGAGCTGATTACGAACATGTTTTTAATAAATCTCGGTTATCCTCAGTAGCGAATTGTCAAACGCCGTTGAGACCGGACCACTTGCAGACGACGTCAAGTATTAGATCTAACCGTGACGACACATGAAAGATTTCATGATCGATGAAGTTATCTCCGCTAAACAAAATGCAAACACCGCTAAAAAGACACTTATGACATGAAACTTTTTGATAAATTCTTTAATGTCCTGAACAAATCTTCCAGTCCTGTGCCTGTCAAACGCAGAAGAATCCTCGACTTGAGCAGTGACAGTGAATAGTTATCAAAGTAAAGTTTGTTTTATTTAACGACGCCACTAGAGCACATTGATTTTTTAAATCTTATCATCGGCTATTGGACGTCAAACATATGGTCATTCTGACAGTTTTTTTAAATTTTATTTAGAAGAAACCCGCTGTCGCCACATAGGCTACACTTTTACAATAGGCAGCAAGGGATCTTTTATTTGCGCTTCCCACAGATAGGATAGCACAAATCATGGCCTTTGTTGAACCAGTTATGGATCACTGGTCGGTGCAAGTGGTTTATACCTACCCATTGAGCCTTGCGGAGCACTCACTCAAGGTTTGGAGCCGGTATCTGGATTAAAAATCCCATGCCTCGACTGGGATCCGAACCCAGTACCTACCAGTCTGGAGACCGATGGCTTAACCACTGCGCCACCAAGGCCGGTAAATAGTTATCAATTCACATATTGCTGCACCGTATGTAGGTCAAAGCACTGTCCTATTGACTTTTTTTGTTTTTAATAATCGTTTCTGGGTTTTAATTATTTACTTAAATATTTTATTGTTATGAATAGTAACCAATTACAAACAATGGCGAGGGCCCAGAAATTATCTCCCCCATAGAGGTCGCGTCGTTACCATACACACTATAGTCTTGCTTTTAACACCTATTCGGTAGTGTGTTTTGAAGCGACTGGTCGCATAAAATTACTTTGTCCACCACTGTACGAACAGGAAAAGTGGTCATATTTTTTCAGACGGTGAGGCATTACACAAAGAATGGCTAAAGACTGAATAACGGATCTATTATATGACTAAATACAAAAAACAACAACAGTGAATCGCTAGAGAACGAGACGTTTGTATGTATTGCCAAAAACCTATCCATTCTCAGTGTGTGTATGTTTTTAAAATTAAAATATTTATGTTATTTCAATAAACTCTTGTTGAAATATTATATTTTCTTCATTGTATCTATGTTGTGTGCAATTTTGTTTATTTGTGTGTTTTGTTCACTGTTTTTGGTAAGGGGGATGGTTTGGTGGGTTCGTCCTATCTCCCATGGCATTTATCATGTTGTCGATTTTTCATTTATTAATAAATTATTATTTTTTAAATCAGTAATTTCACAAAACTAAACGGAAAGGTGTTTTAGAAACAACACACTTTTTTGTATTATGTACAGGGCCAGCGGAGTGTATTTGAAAGTGGGGGTGGGAGTTACTAGTAGTATGCTGTCAGTTCAAAAGTTGTGGTGTGTGTATATGTGGTGTGTGTATATTTTTGTGCTGGGGTGTCGTTAAACATTCATTCTGTGTGTGTGTGTGAGAGAGAATACATGTATTTGAGGGCCCGAACCTGTTAGTGGGGGTCCGGAGGTATGCTCACTAGGAATACGTTTAAATTTCAGATGTTAAAATAGGGGCTATGGCATCTCCAGTCTTTTGAGCACAGTAACAGGGAAAGGAGGAGACCATGGCCCTGTTGGCCCTCACCTGTTCCGCAGACACTAATATACAATTTGAAGAAGAAAACAAATTGTTTGAGACATGCAAATAACGTAAATACAATATAGACATACACTACGGGCCCATAGGAACGACTTTGGCAGTGGGGGGGGGGGGGGAGGAGGGGCACTGATGGATCGGGTACGAACTCTATATCAGATTTTGGTTACAATGGCAAACGTTAAAGATCAATGTTTATCAAAAACGTAATTCACTATTGTTTGGTATCTACGTATACCTTTTACAATATATATGAAGTATCAATAAAATAAATGTTAAAAAATATACCCGTTTTTAATATATTCGCAATAAAAATTCGCGTTTTCCCCATCGCTTGCCAAAACGCCTGTCGACTCCACGACCTAAGTCACGTGACCCCGTGACGCGCTAACCGGCATAACATGTTAGCGTGATTCACAGCATTTCAGACTGGGAAGGTGGAATACGTGTATTTTTAAAACGCGAAAATTTTATTCTGTTGAATTGAATTGTATGGATGGAATATTCTTTTGGCGACAGTTTTCAAATGTAAAATATGGTGAACCACTGTTTAGTGTTAGGATGTATAAAAGCAGCAGTTTTTCCGAACTTTAAACAAACCGACAATCACGGGGTTTGCATGGAAGTGGTTCTTAAACCGAACCCGTGTGTAATGGAAACGACCATCACGATTGGATAGGATCTGCAGTGACCACTTCATCCCTGAGGATTACGACAAGTATTTAAGGTGGTCGATAAAACATATCTGTTCCAAGCCTGTATACCCACCGGCACGTTCTACAATTGCGCATGATACAGCAAACACGAAACCACGACAAGCAGGAGCTAACCTAGAGCTCAAAAGGGTGAGGGGGAGCCGGAGAGGCTACTAGAGCAGGGGCGGCAGTGTAAAATATAGTGGTACAAGGTTGACAGACTTTTCTTTCAAATTCAATTGAGAAGGACATTTTCACAAATACAACAAATATAACCCACAAAAGTGCCTCTTTTAAAAGTGGTACGGTCATGCACCGCCCCTGCAGTGGCGTTGGGAGGAGGCCCACGGGAACTCGCCCCCACCCCCATCAAACTTATTTTTAAAACTATTATATTTTATAAAAATCATACAGACACGTGTATATACATAGTGTGGGTTGCCCTTGCCCCCCCCCCCCCCCCCCAATCCCAATATAAAATCCTGCCTACGCCAGTGAAGGGTACCAAGCTCTGGTAGTGTAGAATCTTCCAACTGTGTTCCATTTGTCCCCGCCCCCAATATATTTCAATTTCGACACAAACTTTATGCAATAAAAACGTTAATATAGAATGCCTCAAAATACACATTAAAAATAGGGCGGCCGACATCACAGATTTCCGTTTCTGTAACTTATGAGTCGACTAGTTTGTTCCCGATAACTGTGTGTGTGTGTGTGTGTTTTACAACGTGACAAACAGAAACAACGGTGACAGAGAGAGAGAGAGAGAGAGAGAGAGAGAGAGAGAGAGAGAGAGAGAGAGAGGGATAGGGGGAAAGAGAGAGAGAGAGAGAGAGAGAGAGAGAGAGGGGGATGGTGGAGAGAGAGGGGGGCGGGGACGGAGGGACAAAGAAAGAGAAGGGGAGAGAGGGGCAGACAGAGGAATAGAGCGAAACAAAGAGAGAGGGGAAATGGAGAGGTAGGAGATGAAATGCGTTTGTGCGTGCGTGTAGCACTGAACGTAATGAATAACTTACATTCAACTAGAATATCTGTACGTTCGACATGCAATCACAAACCACCTTTTTTTTTTTATACTAGTACGTACGTAACGATCTAACTTCTGTACTACCGTGTATGCCTATGATCTGTAGTTGTCTTTACATAGCCACAAACAAAGACATTTATCATGATAAATGTGATAACCCTGTGCCATGTGGTTGTTACACTTTGAATTTCTGTTTAGTTTAAATTATTTACAAATAGGCCTACTGACATTATTTTTTGTGAGTTTTATTAGACATTTTACAGTTAGAATTCTTAATAGCAATACCATAGTTGTTACAATGTCAATTCACATTCACTTCACAGGTTTGTGTCCATAGAGAAATCATATCATTCTGCGATGAAGAATAAAATTATTGTACTTGTTTTAAATAAAACAGAATAAACACAAACATATCAGTTTCAATTCTTTATCCATAAATAGTTAACAGATTATCATGATTCAGAATTTTAATGCAACATGATATGCATATAATACACAAGAAATCGACAAATGTGTTCATGGTGTTTCTTTTTCTTGTGTAAGACTGCAATGGCCCATTCCTTCATCTTTGAGAACAGCCATCATATTAGTTAAATTAGGATATTTATTTTGAAAACACAAAACATTAACTCTTAAGATATTTAATTTAGAAATCATTACTCCTCAAACTTAATCATGTTCATGGGTGCAATTCCTCTCGGTCTCTTGCCTCTAAATCTGATTAGGGGTTTTGAGAGGGTGCGATTTTTCACTCCTCTGCATTTTGAGGAGTGTGATTTCCACCCCTCCTCGTAAAATAGCCCATTTGAGTAGTGCGATTTTTAGGTAACTCCTGGGTTGTTAACACACGGGTTTTTAAAAACCATACGAAGGTCTGAGAAACCAGTGGTCCATGTGGGAAAGTCATGTAACCTGAAATTTCTGTCTTTGACGTGTCTCACCCGGCTGCATATGCCAAGATAGAATATGGCCCATGTGGGAAAGCCATTTGTTTAAGAAAAGTTTCTATCTCACATGGGATATCACTAATGCACTCATGTATTATTCTCTCATTGCGAATTTGCGAATAACATGACGTCGTTGGCAATATATGACGTCAAATTAACGTGAGATGGTGACGTGAGGTCATTAGACACAAGTTATAAATTAACATGGCCGCATATGTTGTATTCTTATAATCTCGCCTTCACGTAAATTATGGGGCGGGACGTAACTCAGTGCGTGAGGCTCGGTCGTGTCGTGGTTCGGCCATCGGACATAAGGCTGGTGGGTACAGGGTTCACAGCCCGGTACCGGCTCGCACCCCCAGAGCGTGTTTTAACCACTCAGTGGGTAGATTTAAGACCACCACACCCTCTTCTCTCTCACTAACAACTAACCACTAGCCCACTGCCCTGGACAGATAGCTCAGATAGCTGAAGTGTGTGCCCAGGACAGCGTGCTTGAACCTTTATTGGATATAAGAAAAAAAAAAAAAAAAAAAAATCAGTGTGACAAAGCGCTCACCTGATGCACGGTCAGTTTAGGATCGATCCCCGTCAATGGATCAATTGGAAATGATGTGCATCTACATTATGTATGCTCACGCACGCACGCACATTTGTCTGCGGATCGTTTCAGCCAGTGCACCACGACTGGCATATCAACCGCCGTGGTATGGGGTATCCTGCCTGTGGGATGGTGCATATACAAAATTCCTTGTAAGATCATAATATTGATTATATGTAAAAATTACTAAATGTTTGACATTCAATAGCCGATGATTTAAAAAAATCAATGTGCGCTAATGGTGTCGTTAAACAAAACAAACTTTAAACTGAATGCCATTGGCTTCAGCCAAGTAGTTTGTTTCTTAAAGTTTGTTTTGTTTAACAACATCATTGGAGCACATTCTGAAAGTGGACCATTTGCTTCAGCGTGGGTGGTGGTGGTGGTGGAGGTGGGGGTTCGTCCGAACCCCCCCCCCCCCCCCCCCCAACCTACGCCTCTGGAACGAAATACAGTTAAACCTGTCTTAAGCCGTCACAAAAGAGTAGAGTTGAGCGACCGCTTAAGACAGGTAGTCGCTTATTACAGCAACGCGTCCAAAGAGCCTAAATTCAGTAAGTTAAATTTTGTGATAAAAATAACTCAAGCAGCTATAATTACACTTGGTTTCAAGTTTTTACACCATTGTTCTTCATTCATCTTCTTCTTCTTTAAAATCTTCTTTCTTTCTTCCTCATTCTGAATTCATTTCGTTGTTTTCTCCTACAGTTGGTCGAGTTCTGTTTCGAACCAGTTCAGTAAACTAATCCCCACCGTTGCATCTGGAGTAAGCGTAACACGATGAACGTGACGCATGTGCATGCGCATGCGCAGTGGCACGACACCGCCGCTTGATCTCGAATAGGACGACGCTGAAGAGGTGCACTTTCCGCCGTAGTTTCTGTGCGCATGCGCAGATGCTATGGTCCGGGCATTTCCACAGCGGCATCGTGCAGAATCCCAATCGGATGCATCGTTGGGTAGAATTAATGTTTCTCCCATTGGTCGAAATCAAGTCTGCAATAGAAACCGGAGAAACCGAAATTTATAATGTTCGTGCCTTAGTGAGTAATACAAAATAACGCTCTTGAAAACCCCCACAAAAACCCCCACAAAACAATATATCTATCTATCTATCTATCTTAGTATCTATCAAACCACATTCCCACGGTTACATTTATTGATAAACGCAGCTACTGGTAGCATAAAGTTCCAAAAAATGTGAAATATTCGCAAAAACGCAGCGCCACGTGCAAAACCATGTCACCATGCACGTGAGTTGTCTGGCACGTGCAACATGAACGCCTGACAGTCTAAAAGTCCAGGGTGTTCGCTTGCCTGGCCTCGTGTCATCTGGCCGACAGTTTGACAATTCCATGACATGCCACGTCTCAGTGAACCGTGCCGGAGCAAACAATGCCATCGGCCGCCTAGACGCAGGCGAATCCATAACGGCCGTTGCCTAGGCCTTTCCATGTGTCCAAACGCACCATATCGCCCAGGACTGTGGGAAAGTTACAAGCACCCACATGGATCACCACGTGACCTCCCTAGATCCGGTCACCACGGGGTCACTACCACTCCCCCGGGCAGTACCTCTACAACATCCGGGTACTCCACCTCGGGGTACCGATTGCCTACTGCCAACATCCACAGCCGCAGCAAATATCATGTTTTTTGCGAAGGAGATATCGACCAGAAAAAAGCTGGAAAAATTCCAATGGCAAATTGCTGTTGAAATTATGTTTGTACATTACCAATGCACCTGAATAGGAACTCCAAGAAAGGACAGGCATGCAGCCCATCTCTCTTGAAGTTAAACGCCGCAGATGGAAATGGATTGGACACGTCTGCAGAATGCCACCGACATCCATCCCAAGACTGGCCATGCGCTGGACCCATTGTGGAAAGAGAGTTGGAGCCAGGTGACGAAGCTTGCAACGGACAGACAACATTGGCGTTCTTTGGTATCGGCCATATATATGATTGCACACGAAGACGATTAAGTAAGTAATGCACCTGAATGTGTTTGAAGAAAATCTTGTGATTTAAAAATTGTACCTTTTACGAAATATGGATTTCAAGTGAAATTACGGTAAGACAGTGATCGAGATTAAAAAATTTGGGCAGTATCCCAGTTGGATACTAACATTTCAAAATCTGGTATCCCACCTGAGAATTTAGTATCCAACGTAAATGAAATTCATAAATAACACTGTAACAAACTTGGATGACTCTGTTCTCGTTCCCAGTCTACTGCTACGCTGTAATCGAAATCACATCTATTTTTCAGTAATACTGACATAAATTAATATTTAGCAGTAATCTATAAGTGTTTCTGACATTACTAATGATAAATCTACCTGTATCAATTTTCTGCAGATGGGGAATCAATATCTCAAATAAAATTTGAAGGGAGGAAACATCCAACAAAAACAATAGTGACTTAGAGGTTCCCAGTCCATTGCCATGCTGCTATTGCTCCAGTGTAGCATTAGACTGGGTATGAGTTGGTTGAGATATTGTTACGGCATAGCATTAGACTGGGTACATTTAAATTTAAATTCTGGTATCCCCGGGATATCGGAATACCATTAATCTCGAACACTGAAAGATATGTTATATTTATTGAGTACGAAACCAAAACAAGGATGCGAAGAGTGACTGTTGTCAACCTTATGATAGGACATACCACGGTGTTTTGATATACCAACCGTGGTGCATTGGCTAGAGTGAGATTCCCAGAAATAACCCATGCAATTGGCCCACCGACGGGGATCGATCCTAGACTGACCTCGCATCAGATCAGCCAAGCACTTTATCACTGGACCATCAGTGTTTCTGCCAGAAAGAATTTTTTTGGGTATGGCACTATGGAATTGAATACAACCACAGTCAACGGGGTATTGGGAGGGCCCCCTCCCCCATAAAGAAAATGGGTTAAGTTGCTAAGTTTAGGGTTAGGGTTAAGAAAATCATACAGTAATGATAACAGTAATTCATTTTGTCAACAGTTTGGCACGAGTTCGACCCATACCCCCCTTTCAAAACTTAAGGTGGTTTTAGGGATAGGGTTAGGGTTAGTCTTTAGAGTCTTTGATATAGAGGTGGGTACGGGTCAAACTCTTTCCAAAAGTTTAACTTAAAAAAACAAAAAAATCAGCCAAAAAATGTGGGGAAGGACTTTTCTTTGGCACTGCAGGGCTTCTAGATTAGGTAGCCCCACTCCCATGGCTAGTGATATTCAGTGTTGGGCTAGTAAATAACTACTATAACTAGCCCGATGGCTAGTGGAAAAAACCCTTGTCAAATGCTGCATTTATGTCTTTATTTTGTAAATATGAACATCCTGTCCCCTCTTACCACCCCCAAGGGGTTTTAAACTCTATCTCCCTCTTTAGGTGACATCTGATTATTACTATTAGTAAAACTGTAATCATGGTCAGAACATTTTTTTAAATCACTGATCCCATGGCTAGTGAATTTTTATAAAATTCTAGAAGCCCTGCACTGTCACTAACCCTAACCCTAACGCTATTTATATTAAGTATTTATAATGTTCTTTATACATGACAGTGCCAAGGGAAAGTCCTACCAAATGTGGGTATGGCGAAATACCCGTTTTACCTTCTGGCAGAAACCCTGGCCACGGAGTAGACATGGAGTCGACCGTGAATCGTGATTGAGAGAGTCACTAGAACTCAACTCTCAAGTCAATAATTTCCAATCTAATTAAAATTAGCTCCACTATTACATGTGGATCTAACAGCAGCCCATTGGAGCTCATGTCCAGCTGACCTTTCATTCGACCAATCAAAACCTTACTTGCAAAATCATGCCAGTGATTTGAAAATAATTTGAAAACATTCAGGATTATGCCGAGGGTATACGAAATGATTTGTATGAATTACGAAGTATGCCGGAAACTAATTTCAATATAAAATTTTACATAAAATTTGTTTCAAGATGGAAAAAAACAACAGTGATGGTATATCCATAAAATCGGTTTATACTAGTATACAATCTAAAATTTATTACTGCACTTTTACCTGTCTTTTCAATGTTGAAATAGACTGCGCCCGATATTTTTAGAATTTGTATGCTCCCGAATAACGTTATAAAAGCCGATATTGGAATGGGAACTCTATTTATGTGCCCATATCCAATAAAGGTTCAGGCACGCCTACCACAGGTCCAGCCTCTGACATTGCCTGTGGGTGGTTCCGGGGCAGTAAAGGCCGATATTAAATTGGTCGATATTTAAATTGTTATTTATAGATGAAATGTCACCTGGACATGGGAGTTCATTCAATGCTGTTAGATCTACTAGTGAGACCAGTAGTGTGAGTAGAGCTAATTTTAATCAGATAATGACAGATTGAATAATTTCAACCCTTACTTCCAAACCGTACGCACATAAATATCTTGATTTCCAGTGCATATGCTTCTCGATAGACGTCTTTACCTACATACAATTATTATTATTATTTTTTTTTTAATGGTGATAAAACCGTTAACACAAGTTAGTATCCATAAAATGATAAATAAATATTTACTATTTAGTTTACAAAACATACAGTATTTAGAGTTACTGCCCCTTTATAAGCTGTGATCCTAATCGAGCGCGTAGATGTTTGCAACTCGAGTGCTTTATCTTTTAAAAAAAAAGTTTAAAGAAACCCTACGAAATCATACTTTAGTTAAAATTTATTCAGTTCCGTGATTCAGAGGTGTTTCTGGTCATTCTGGTGTGTTTAATTAATTTTTATTGATGTATTTTTCATATTTTTAAAAACGCACGTGCGTCTGAGAAGTAGCGGTTACCAATATAATTAAAATTAGCTCCACTATTACATGTGGATCTAACAGCAGCCAGTTTTTTATTCCTCTTTGTGGTGTACATTTATTTTAGGTATGTTTAAGACTGTTGGGAGATGGTGCACTTTTAGTTATGAGTCTTAAGGTGGTTGTTTCCCCTGATGGTCATTCAGTGTTGTTTTTTTGATGTTTGGAAGTAGTTGTTTTCTTCCATTGTTAATAATTTATCATGGGGGATTACAATCCGGAAGTTATTCAACAACTGAAAGAGGCATCGTATCTTGCCCATTAGTTCACTTCCCATACCTTCTCAGGATGACCAGCCAAGACGGTTACTGCCTCAAACTCCGGTGAAGAAACAGAGACCACATCGCCGCTTGCCTAAGACACCAGAGAGGAAACTACACACAGCAAAATTAGAGGATGGAGCAACACCATCTGAAGAGGACAGTTTATTGGAAGATTATTTTGCTGTGCTTGTGGTTGGTCCCCCGGTTAGGAAATCTCCAGTGGTCAGCATCCCAGACATTGCTGTCCCAGAGACTGGATACGATACTAGGTTTGGGAGACACCGCCCAACCTGACAATGAGATTGTAGACCACTCGCGCACCATGCGAGCGCTTTACCACTGGGCTACTTTCAACAAACAAATTTTATGTTATTGAATTAATTCTGCTTTTTAATGATATCCAGGGCCGTACCCTGATCAAAATCCTGGTGGGGGGGGGGGGGGGGGGGGGGGGGGGGGAGGGTATTACTTTTTATAAACAATGAATGACACACTATACAAATTAAACCCTGAGATGTGTATAATATTTTCTGGAGTAAAAAAAAAGAAGAGATTCTAAGGGGGGCAACTGCCCCCCCCCCCCCCCCCCCCCCCCCCCCCCCCCCCCCCGAGGTTACAGCCCTGATAATTGATCCTTTGTTCTCCAGTTGGAGATGTTTTGTAACATATTGTATTACGTAGACATGTACGGATAAGAAAAGGAAAGGAATGTTTATTTAGCAACTCATTCAGCTCATTTTAAATCACGGTTATTTGGAGTCTAAGGTATCAGTCCCTCTGAAAATTGCGAGAACGATCGTTTCGTTCGCGTGTTGCTCTTGCGAAATTTGGATCACCATAATTTTACTTGACTATAACGGTTTATGCAAAATTAAAATGGGCTACCTGGATTTATTTCTGCGTGACCGATAAATGGATCACACACAATTTAAATTTGCAGAAGTGTGCGGGGAGGGTCATTTTGATGTTTTGTTTACAGTGAGGAAACCCGCTACTGTTGTTACAACTTTTATATGCAGATTCCTATACTGACTGGGGCAGGACGTAGCTCAGTGGTACAGCGCTCACTTGATGCGCGGCCGGTCTGGGATTGATACCCGCCGGTGGGCCAATTGGGTTATTTCTCGTTCTAGCCAGTGCACCACGACTGGTATATCTAAGGCCGTGATATGTGCTACCATGTCTGTGGGATGGTGCATATAAAAAAAACCTTGCTGCTAATCGAAAAGAGTAGTCCATGAAGTGGCGACAGCGCGTTTCCTCTCTCAATATCTGTGTGGTCCGTAACCATATGTCCTACACCATATAACCGTAAACAAAGTGTGTTGAGTGCGTCGTTAAATAAAACATTTCCTTCCTTCCTACATTGACTACTCTTACCAAAAAAGCAGCAAAGGAACTTTTATAGGAACCTACCCATAAGTAGGATACCACATAAGACGGCCTTTGACATACCAGTCATCGAACCACTAGCTGAGACGGGGAAAGGATTGTGTCTATGTGTAGGCTCAGTGGTAAATTTAGCGCTCGCCTAAGGGCCTACAACCCCCCCCCCCCCCCCCAGTGGCGGATCCAGAAAATCAATTGGGGGACCCAGTGACTTGAGACAGAATGCCAAGGGAACTTTGGGTGAGGTTTGGAAGGGGATCGTAAAAAAATTAAGTAATATATTATAAAATTATAACTTGCAAAATTTAGGGGGAGCCTGGGCCCCTGCCCCCTCTAGATCTGCCTCTGAATATCGATGAATCAAAGTTTGTACATGTATATGTTTTCTTCGTTAAGCTTTCTATGGATGCTTAGCAGATTTAGTCCGGAGGGACATAGTAAGTTTATACTGTGTCCGAATCTCTTTAAATACCCTTAATATAGCTGGTATTCAAAACTTGCTAATTAATTATAAACGGTGTCCATCCTGAAATTGTTATTCAGTTTTCTATTTATTCCTAACCTGTTATTACATCTTTTACAAATCGGTATAGACGCAATACACCATGTTACATGTATATTTACACGTTTGCCTGATGTCGCTGTTTTTTCGTAATTATGTAAATTTATTATGTAAAATTATCTTTATGCCTATAGGCAATTGCTTTGGCAAATAAATGAATTGAATTGAATTGAACTGTTTCTCAACCGAAATAGTGCAACAAATGGCCACACAAACCACAAATGTATAACCTACTGTACTCACAAAATCCCGATTGAAGTGTGCATCATTATTAAGAAAATAAATTTTCAACAACCTTAAAAAATATCCCCGCCATTTTAAATTAGCTATTTTGAGGGAAATAACTCGCCGTGTACGTTAAGAAAAGTATTGACTTTATGTTCCCCGTGCACTATAGCAGATATTAAGGCACTGTCGTAGCCATCGAGGGGGTCTAGAACCTGAGCTACTGGTAAAATAACAAAAAGTGGCAGCCATTTTGTAAAATGGACGCCATTATGGCCATAGGACAAATCTGCGATGGTCCTATAGCTAAAAATCTTTCTTAGGGCATGCCCTAACAGTGTGCCAAAGCGCATGCATGTATCATGAAATGCATATTTTCCTCAAATATTGCACATATCTTCCGGGCTAGTGTGGGGGCGTATGCATGTAAAATTTATTACATTGAAAGCCATTTCTCTTACCTATTGTTCTGGACCCAAACAGTATCACAAACAAACAGAAGTCTCGAGAGAAGTCTTATCGCTTTAGTTCGTAATAATAAATAGCAAAACGGGATTCCCTAGAAATGATGGCTCAGTTTGTAATAAAAAAAAAAAAAAATACCGCAATGAGAAAAAAAAAAGAGAAAGAAATGTTTTATTTAATGACGCACTCAACACATTTTATTTACGGTTATATGGCGTCAGACATATGGTTAAGGACCACACAGATTTTGAGAGGAAACCCGCTGTCGCCACTTCATGGGCTACTCTTTCCGAGCAAGGGATCTTTTATTTGCGCTTCCCACAGGCAGGATAGCACAAACCATGGCCTTTGTTGAACCAGTTATGTATCACTGGTCAGTGCAAGTGGTTTACACCTACCCACTGAGCCTTGCGGAGCACTCACTCAGGGTTTGGAGTCGGTATCTGGATTAAAAATCCCATGCCTCGACTGGGATCCGAACCCAGTACCTACCAGCCTATAGACCGATGGCCTAACCATGATGCCACCCAGGCCGGTCCCTACTTACGTGAATGAATTGGAGATGTTCGAATATGTTATATTATTCCGACTTCAAGGAATACCTTGTAACAGTCGGGACATGCAAAGATCTTAGATATTCAAATTAACTCAACTTGTATCTCATAAAATTTAGCAAAATGTAGTTTTCAATACCAGTTTCCATTGATATATTTGGCAACAGAAATGTTTTGGAATCTTTTTAAATTCCATCCAGAATTAATTGTAAAGTTTTGAAACACTTTGACTTCTATAAAAAATTTAAAAATATACTTACCTTGATTTATGTATTGCATTATATCCCCCCCCCCCCCCCCCAGCTCCTTACTCTATAGTTTTACATAATTATATATACACTATATATATATATATATATATATATATAGTGCAGTGGAGGTGATCCTAATTAATGAACACTAAAAAAGTATTCATTTATTCTCAAACTTTAGAAGGAGAAATGTATAACATATAAAGTGTTACTAAAGGACTAATATAAATAATATTTTCATATACTTACCATTTGTGACACCCAATAGCCGATATGTATTTTTGTGCTGGGGTGTCCTTAAACATTCATTCATTCCTTCATTCATTCCCAGTAGCAGATGTCTATTTTTGTGTTGATGTCTATTCTAGTGCTGGGGTGTTGTTAAACATACATTCATTCATTTATTTAAAGTTTAAAACATGTTACCAAGGGAGATAACCCAGTTCAGCTAAACTTTTAAAGAGACTATCCTGAATTTACTCCCTTCGTAAGATGTTTCTGACAAATAAAATATTTTAACGACTACCGGCCTCGGTGTGATGTCATGGTTAGGCCATCGGACATAAAACTAGGACGTACAGAGTTCGCAGCCCAGTATTGGCTCCCACCCAAAGCGAGTTTTAACAACTCAATCTGTAGGTGTAATGCCACTGTCCAGGACAGCGTGCTTGAACCTTAATTGGATATAAGCACGAAAATAAGTTGAAATGTTACCGACTAAACTTACATACTAAATTTTTTATTGTTTACAATATCAGTGTCTCTACACATTGTGCCCAGCCAGTGCACCACAACTGGCATATTAAAGGCATTGGTAT
>NC_054707.1:34675986-34688486 GCF_016097555.1 Gigantopelta aegis | reverse complement strand
TTATTTATTAAAAAAACAAAAAACAACTAAATCAGTCTTCAGTTTTACATTACAAATTATTTATTTTATAAAATAAAACATGTTTTAAGGCATTCGTAATTTACACGAAACATGTCGTATACCCTCAAGATAATTCGGAATGTTTTCAAATTATTTTTAAATCACTGGCATGATTCTGCAAGTAAGGTTTTGATTGGTGGACATGAGCTTCAACTGGCTGCTGTTAGATCCACATGTAATAGTGGAGCTAATTTTAATTAGATTGGACACATAGTAGGCCTAAATATATACATCATAATTTTGCACTGTAAAACAGTTGGGTTTTTTAGCCTCAGTTGAGTAGGGTGTGAGATGCCCCACTACACTATTCTCCTGTTTTGTTTGTACAACAACACAACACACACACACACACACACACACACACACACACACACATAGTTCATCACCACTTTCAACATATGATACTGATGTGCAAACTGGTACAAAAAGAAATATGGGGGTACTTTCCTATAAAATGATTTTAAAGAACCGAAGGGCAATATAAAATAGCGATATTGTCAAATCTGCAATGAATTATGGTACTGTCAGTTGATTACATGGAAAATCAAAATCTTTTATAACACAAAGGAGAAAAATAACAATAACAATAAAAGTCAAAAATATAATTCAGTTTATAAATTTTCCCAGAGTTAAAGTGTTCCCGTAATACCATAGCAAACTGAAATGCTTTTGTTATGTTAGACATCAGATTTTAATGACTCGTCAAAAATATAAGTTAGAAATTGGAACGTTTGAATGTGAAGAGCGTTGTTTTGTTTTTGTGTTCTGTTTGGAGATAAAGGCCAGGGCCCATATTTTCGAAGCAATCTTAGCCTACAAAATCGAAAATCATCGTAAACTATGACGTCACTATGGCGTGTGCTGTAGTGACATCACAACCTACGATCATTTTACGATTTCGTAACGCTAAGATAGCTTCGAAAATACGGGCCCTGCCTCGGCGGTGTTGTGGTTAAGCCATCAGACCTAAGGCAGTAGGTAGGTGTAAGACCCTCTTCTCTCTCACTAACCACTAACAACTAACCCACTGTTCTAGACAGACAACCCAGATAACTGAGGTGTGTACCCAGGACTGCGTGCTTGAACCTTAATTGGATCTAAGCACGAAAATAAGTTGAAATGAAATAAAAAGGCGATAAAGGTATATTCTGTGATTGAATGGTGTACATAAATAACTATGAGTGGGTTTTTTTTTTTTTTTTTTTAACGACACCACTTGAGCACATTGATTAATAAATCATCGGCTATTAGATGTCAAACATTTGTTAATTCTGACACGTAGTCATAAGTGGAAACCCGCTACATTTTTTCTAATGCAGCAAGGGATCTTTTATATGGACTTTCTCACAAACAGGATAGCACATATCACGGCCTTTGATATACCAGTCGTGGTGCACTGGCTGGAACGAGAAATAGCCCAGTAGGCCCACCGACGGGGATCGACCCCAAGAGTGCATTTTGTTTTATTAACTTTTTTTCTTTTTTTTAACATATAATGTGACGCATATTATTTTTACTTCTATTAATTACATATTGCATACGTTTGTATGGTGTCTGCCAAATGACCTTGGCTTGAGGGCACATGACCGTTGAACTGAACGGTCGACTGGTGACCCACAACAAGATGACATCTCTCGCCATTCGGGTCACGTTACCAGTCTATAGCTAGTAATTTCCCGTGGTAGATGTTGTCTGCGATTACCAAATGTATATATAAATTTTTTATTAAATTTTTTTTTTTTATACTAGGATCTGCGCTTATTATTTTTTTTTTTATTATTAAATAAAATTAAGCAAATAATAATTATCAGCACAATGACGATTACAGTGTTCGAGATTAACGGTATCCCGATATCCCGGGGGGATAGGCCTACCAGAATTTAATTTTGGATTTCAGACGTCAATAACCCAGTATTCCGCCGGGATACCATATAATCTTTTTTGGGTTTTTTAATCCTGCGGGGTTTTTTTTGCTAGTGAAGTTAAGTAACAGTGTCGTCCAAGTTTGTTACGGTGTTATTTATGAATTCCATTTAAGTGGGATACTAAATTCTCAGGTGGGATACAAGATTTTGAAATGTTAGTATCCAACTGGGATACTACCCAAGTTTTTAAATCTCGGACACTGGATTATCATCACTGAAATTATTGTTACTACTTTTCTTTCATTCTTTTAAAATCTTACAGTGATTTCTTTTGCCAAACAACTCCTAATCCCATTCCTCGTCTCGTGGCGCCATTGATGTGATGCTAAACATTTGCTAATTTTCATTAAAATATCCTACAGTATATTATAGTCCGATGTTCTTCTACTCCATTATGTAGTTCAGTGGAGAAGGCAGAGGCAGGGTGGTACCTAGTCTTGTCTACCTGTGGTGCAGTAAAACAGAATAAAGGCACAGTGAAAAGATAATATGGGCACAGTAAAACAGAACAAGGGCCAAAAAAAAGGATCGGGCCGGGTACAGTAAAAAAAAAGAAAAAAGAAGGTACATGAAAAAATAATAAAGGCAAACTAAAAAATTAAATAATGGAACACCATAAAAAAAACCCAGGTTAAAGGCATAGTAAAACAGAATAAGGGCATAATAATGTAGGGTCCAATCAACTTTGCATGGACTCCCATGTTCAGGTGACGTTTCATCTATAAATAATTGAAATATCGACCAATTACACATCGCCTTTTATAGCGTTATTCGGAAGCATACAAATTCTAAAAATATCGGGCGAGACTATTTATGCAATAGACGAACTTGTTAGTCTATTTCAACATTAAAATACAGGGGGAAAAGTGCAGTAATAAACTCTGGATTGTATACTAGTATAAACAGATTTTATGGTTATACCATCACGGTTTTTTGTTTTCGTCTTGAAACAAATTTTATATAAAATTTTATATCGAAATTAGTTTCCGGCATACTTCGTAATTCACTCGAATCATTTCGTATACCCTCGGCATAATGCCGAATGTTTTCAAATTCTTTTCAAATCACTGGCATGATTTTGCAAGTAAGGTTTTGACTGGTCGAATGAAAAGTCAACTGGACAACACAGTTACCAAAGCTGTGCCAAGGAAAACACAGTTACCAAAGCTGTGCCCAAGACCACACAGTTACCAAAGCTGTGCCCAAGACCACACAGTTACCAAAGCTGTGCCCAAGACCACACAGTTACCAAAGCTGTGCCCAAGACCACACAGTTACCAAAGCTGTGCCAAGGAAAACACAGTTACCAAAGCTGTGCCCAAGACCACACAGTTACCAAAGCTGTGCCCAAGACCACACAGTTACCAAAGCTGTGCCCAAGACCACACAGTTACCAAAGCTGTGCCAAGGAAAACACAGTTACCAAAGCTGTGCCCAAGACCACACAGTTACCAAAGGTGTGCCAAGAAAAACACAGTTACCAAAGCTGTGCCCAAGACCACACAGTTACCAAAGGTGTGCCAAGAAAAACACAGTTACCAAAGTTGTGCCCATGACAACACAGTTACCAAAGCTGTGCCCAAGACCACACAGTTACCAAAGCTGTGCCAAGGAAAACACAGTTACCAAAGCTGTGCCCAAGACCACACAGTTACCAAAGGTGTGCCAAGAAAAACACAGTTACCAAAGCTGTGCCCAAGACCACACAGTTACCAAAGGTGTGCCAAGAAAAACACAGTTACCAAAGGTGTGCCCATGACAACACAGTTACCAGAGGTGTGCCAAGAAAAACACAGTTACCAAAGGTGTACCCATGACAACACAGTTACCAAAGGTGTGCCAAGGAAAACACAGTTACCAAAGGTGTGCCCATGACAACACAGTTACCAAAGGTGTGTCAAGGAAAACACAGTTACCAAAGCTGTGCCAAGGAAAACACAGTTACCAAAGCTGTGCCCAAGACCACACAGTTACCAAAGGTGTGCCAAGAAAAACACAGTTACCAAAGCTGTGCCCAAGACCACACAGTTACCAAAGGTGTGCCAAGAAAAACACAGTTACCAAAGGTGTGCCCATGACAACACAGTTACCAGAGGTGTGCCAAGAAAAACACAGTTACCAAAGGTGTACCCATGACAACACAGTTACCAAAGGTGTGCCAAGGAAAACACAGTTACCAAAGGTGTGCCCATGACAACACAGTTACCAAAGGTGTGTCAAGGAAAACACAGTTACCAAAGCTGTGCCAAGGAAAACACAGTTACCAAAGCTGTGCCCAAGACCACACAGTTACCAAAGGTGTGCCAAGAAAAACACAGTTACCAAAGGTGTGCCCATGACAACACAGTTACCAGAGGTGTGCCAAGAAAAACACAGTTACCAAAGGTGTACCCATGACAATACAGTTACCAAAGGTGTGCCAAGAAAAACACAGTTACCAAAGGTGTGCCCATGACAACACAGTTACCAGAGGTGTGCCAAGAAAAACACAGTTACCAAAGGTGTACCCATGACAACACAGTTACCAAAGGTGTGCCAAGAAAAACACAGTTACCAAAGGTGTGCCCATGACAACACAGTTACCAGAGGTGTGCCAAGAAAAACACAGTTACCAAAGGTGTACCCATGACAACACAGTTACCAAAGCTGTGCCAAGGAAAACACAGTTACCAAAGGTGTGCCCATGACAACACAGTTACCAAAGCTGTGCCAAGGAAAACACAGTTACCAAAGCTGTGCCAAGGAAAACACAGTTACCAAAGGTGTGCCCAAGACCACACAGTTACCAAAGGTGTGCCCATGACAACACAGTTACCAAAGGTGTGCCCATGACAACACAGTTACCAAAGGTGTGCCCATGACAACACAGTTACCAAAGGTGTGTCAAGGAAAACACAGTTACCAAAGCTGTGCCAAGGAAAACACAGTTACCAAAGCTGTGCCCAAGACCACACAGTTACCAAAGGTGTGCCAAGAAAAACACAGTTACCAAAGGTGTGCCCATGACAACACAGTTACCAGAGGTGTGCCAAGAAAAACACAGTTACCAAAGGTGTACCCATGACAACACAGTTACCAAAGGTGTGCCAAGAAAAACACAGTTACCAAAGGTGTGCCCATGACAACACAGTTACCAGAGGTGTGCCAAGAAAAACACAGTTACCAAAGGTGTACCCATGACAACACAGTTACCAAAGGTGTGCCAAGAAAAACACAGTTACCAAAGGTGTGCCCATGACAACACAGTTACCAAAGGTGTGCCCATGACAACACAGTTACCAAAGCTGTGCCAAGGAAAACACAGTTACCAAAGCTGTGCCAAGGAAAACACAGTTACCAAAGCTGTGCCCAAGACCACACAGTTACCAAAGGTGTGCCCATGACAACACAGTTACCAAAGGTGTGCCCATGACAACACAGTTACCAAAGGTGTGCCCATGACAACACAGTTACCAAAGGTGTGTCAAGGAAAACACAGTTACCAAAGCTGTGCCAAGGAAAACACAGTTACCAAAGCTGTGCCCAAGACCACACAGTTACCAAAGGTGTGCCAAGAAAAACACAGTTACCAAAGATGTGCCCATGACAACACAGTTACCAGAGGTGTGCCAAGAAAAACACAGTTACCAAAGGTGTACCCATGACAACACAGTTACCAAAGGTGTGCCAAGGAAAACACAGTTACCAAAGGTGTGCCCATGACAACACAGTTACCAAAGGTGTGTCAAGGAAACCACAGCTACCAAAGGTGTGCCCATGACAACACAGCTACCAAAGGTGTGCCCATGACAACACAGTTACCAAAGGTGTGCAAAGGAAACCACAGCTACCAAAGGTGTGTCCAAGACAACACAGCTACCAAAGGTGTGTCCAAGACAAGACAGCTACCAAAGGTGTGCCCATGACAACACAGTTACCAAAGGTTTGCAAAGGAAACCACAGCTACCAAAGGTGTGTTCAAGACAACACAGCTACCAAAGGTGTGTCCAAGACAAGACAGCTACCAAAGGTGTGCCCAAGACAACAGAGCTACCAAACGTGTGCCCAGGAAAACACAGCTACCAAACGTGTACCCAAGACAACACAGCTACCAAAGGTGTGCCCACGACAACACAGCTACCAAACGTGTGCCCAAGACAACACAGCTACCAAACGTGTGCCCAAGACAACACAGCTACCAAACGTGTGCCAAAGAAAACACAGCTACAAAACGTGTGCCCAAGAACACACAGCTACCAAACGTGTGCCCAAGACAGCACAGCTACCAACCGTGTGCTCCTGACAACACAGTTACCAAAGGTGTGCCAAGGAAAACACAGCTACCAAAGGTGTGCCCATGACAACATAGCTAGCAAAGGTGTGCGTTGGATAACACAGCTACGACAGGTGTGCCAAAGACAGCACAGCTACCAAAAGTGTGCCTAAGACAACACAGCTACCAAACGTGTGCCCAAGACAACACAGCTACCAAACGTGTGCCAAAGAAAACACAGCTACAAAACGTGTGCCCAAGAACACACAGCTACCAAACGTGTGCCCAAGACAACACAGCTACCAACCGTGTGCTCCTGACAACACAGTTACCAAAGGTGTGCCAAGGAAAACACAGCTACCAAAGGTGTGCCCATGACAACATAGCTAGCAAAGGTGTGCGTTGGATAACACAGCTACGACAGGTGTGCCCAAGACAGCACAGCTACCAAAAGTGTGCCTAAGACAACACAGCTACCAAAGGTGTTCCTTAGACAACACAACTACCAAAGGTACGCCTAGGACAACACAGCTACCAAACGTGTGCCCAAGACAACATAGCTACCAAAGGTGTGCCTAAGGCAACACAACTACCAAAGGTGTGCCAAAGACAACACAGCTATCAAACGTGTGCCGAAGACCACACAGCTACCAAACGTGTGCCCATGACAACACAGTTACCAACGGTGTGCCAAGGAAAACAGCTACCAAAGGTGTGCCCATGACAACACAGCTAGCAAAGGTGTGCCTAAGACAACACGGCTACCAAAGGTGTGCCTAAGACAAAACAACTACCAAAGGTGTGCCCATGACGACACAGCTACCAAAGGTGTGCCCATCACGACACAGCTACCAAAGGTGTGCCCAAGACAACACAACTACCAAAGGTGTGCCCATGACAACACAGTTACCAAATGTGTGCCAAGGAAAACACAGCTACCAAAGGTGTGCCCATGAGAACACAGCTATCAAAGGTGTGCCAAGGAAACGACAGCTACCAAAGGTGTGCCCAAGTCAACACAGCTACCAAAGTTGTGCCCATGACAACACAGCTACCAAGCGTGTGACCAGGACAACACAGCTACCAAACGTGTGACCAGAACAACACAGCTACCAAAAGTGTGACCAGGACTACACAGCTACCAAACGTGTGATCAGGACAACACAGCTACCAAAGGTGTGCCCAAAACAACACAGCTACCCTAGGTGTGCTCAGGACAACACAGCTACCAAAGGTGTTCCCAAGACAACACGGCTACCAAAGATGTGCCTAAGACAACACAGCTACCAAAGGTGTGCCCAAGACACCACAGTTACCAATAGTGTGTCCAGGACAACACAGCTACCAAAGGTGTGCTCAGGACAACACAGCTACCGAAGGTATTCCCAAGACA
Source organism: Gigantopelta aegis (assembly GCF_016097555.1). Taxonomy (NCBI): domain Eukaryota; kingdom Metazoa; phylum Mollusca; class Gastropoda; order Neomphalida; family Peltospiridae; genus Gigantopelta; species Gigantopelta aegis. Next base: position 34,680,856 of record NC_054707.1, on the reverse strand, counting down.
ACACAGCTACCAAAGGTGTGCTCAAGACAACACAGCTACCAAAGGTGTGCCGAAGACCATACAGCTACCAAGGTGTGCCCAAGAAAACACAGCTACCAAACGTGTGCCCAGGACACCACAGCTACCAAAGGTGTGCCCAAGACAACACAGCTACCAAAGGGTGTGCCCATGACGACACAGTTACCAAAGGTGTGCCCATGACGACACAGCTACCAAAGGTGTGCCCAGGACACCACAGCTACCAAAGGTGTGCCCAAGACAACACAGCTACCAAAGGTGTGCCTAGGATACAAAAACGCTGTTAGACATGTGCGCAGGACACACCATTCTGAATGTTCTCTAGCTCATTTCAGGGATTAATTCCAGGGAATGTTTTGCGGGAAAAGCTGTAAAAGCGCACATGGACCAACTCGTCACAAGGGCATCCCGAGGAGGTGTGTGTGTGGGGGGGGGGGGGGGGGGAGACTAAAAGATAATCCGCCTCGGAACTTGGTTTATAATTATACACTTTAGCATTACAAACTGTCAATTTCAAAAGTTTCGATCACTATAAGCGATCGCCAAACCATTGTGTGTGTGTATATATATATATATATATATATATATATATATATATATATATATATATATATATGATATAACCACAGAACATTATTTCAACTTATTTTCGTGCTTATATCCAATTAAGGTTCAAGAACACTGTCCTGGGCACACACCTCAGCTATCTGGGCTGTTTATTCAAGACAGTGGGTTAGTTGCTAGTTGATTAGTGGTTAGTGAGATAGAAGAGAGTGTAGTGGTCTTATACCTACCCACTGAGTCGTTAAAACTCGCTCTGGGTGGGAGCCGGTACCGGGCTGCGAACCATGTACCTACCAGCCTCTAGTCCAATGGCTTAACCACGACACCACTGAGGCCGGTCACTACAGGACAAACCTGTCTTATACAGAATTCTCTGCGAAGTCACAGATTGCTCTCATGTCGGGCGTGCTTGAACAGTTTTCTTACGGAAGCATGTCCTATACCCATACCATACCCAGAGAATAAACTTGAGCTATTATCACAGCAGTTTGAGATGTCCCTAGAACAGCAGGTCGGAACCATAATCGATCATGAGTATAAGCACTGGCGCAGCCAGGGTTTTGTATTGGGGTGGGGAGTGGGGGTGGGGCACATTCCGCAAATGGGAGAGCAACCGCACTGCCTATTAGTCTAGGGGTGGGATGCAGCCCAGTGGTAAAACGCTCGGTTGATGCGCGGTCAGTTTGGGATCAATCCCCGTCGGTGGGCCTATTTGGGCTAATTCTCGTTCCAGCCATTGCACCACGACTAGTATATCAAAGGCCATGGTATGTGCTATCCTGTATGTGGGGTGGTGCATATAAAAGATCCCTCGTTACTAATGGAAAAATGTAGCGGGTTACCTCTCTAAGACTATGTCAAAATTACCAAATGTTTGACATCCAATAGCTGATAATTAATAAATAAATGTGCTCTAGTGGTGTCGTTAAACAAAACACACTTTTTGTCTATTAGTCATGTTATGGTGCGACAGGAAAATATATAACAGTGGGAAAAAAAGAGATGTGATGGGAAAGGGGGTGATATGGCCCCCATGCCCCACCCCTTTGGCTACGCCAGACGGTATAAACACGAACATAAATAAAAATAAAATATGAACAGTATAGTTTTATTTTGTTGATCAGTGTTTTTTAATCATATCTTTGATCTTTGTTGATTGGCGGAAGGGTCAGTAACGGAAGCTAACGGCTATACACGCGCTCGCGTTCGATTGATTAGCCCCTCTGCGCTTCTGGGGTTACGCATTTTAAAATGTTGTTTATTAGCTACAGTCTGGCCCGTTTTAGATACCACAGACATGTGATGAATTACATTTTATCATTACCAACAACAGTTCTTAAAGGTAGTGACCTTGAACTTTTTAATTATTTAAAATAATTTGATGGGGTTTTTTCCGAGTTTTTTGTTAAATGTTGTATATAATTTATTCTGTGTTTTATGTCCGTGTATTTGCATATTATAGCTTAGCTTGAGCTCCTGTTAACGGCATAGCTAATGTGGGCGGGGGCGGAGCACGGTGTGGGCATTAGGAAATGGAGACTTTGTTACCGTCCTTCCATAAATGTTAACGTTTGTTTTATTTAACAACACCACTAGAGCACATTGATTTATTAATCATCGGCTATTGGATATTAAACATATGGTCATTTTGACACAGTCACAGAGGAAACCCGCTACATTTTTTCCATTAGTAGCAAGGGATCTTTTATAGGCACCATCTCACATACAGGATAGCACATACAACGTCCTTTGATATACCAGTCGTGGTGCACTGAAATAGCCCAATGGGCCCACCGATGGAGATCGATCCCAGACCGACCGCACACCAAGTGAGCGATTTACCACTGGGCTACGTCCCGCCCCGTCAATCACGACATACAGTCACCTGTGTAGCCGCTGGCTGCTGCGGTTGATATACCAGTCGTGGTCAGTGGACTGGAACGAGAATTCCATAAATGTTGCACTATCATACAAATCATCTGTACAAACAATTTTTATGTGATATGTTCCATTTCTTCCTATCGTTGTAACCCATTTAGGATCAGAATAAAACATACCCAACTATTACTTTGTAGATGTAATATTAATTAAGAGTTCTGTCCGAATAGGATAGCCCTTGCAACTGCTGTTTGTTTTGTAGCATCACCACATTTGCCACATGCTTAGCATCCAACATCCAGTGATTTGTAAGAGCATCATTATTTTATTTTATTTTATTTTATTTTATTTTATTTATTTATTTTATTTTTATTTATTTTATTTATTTATATATTTATTTATCAAAATGATTGAAATCAGTTCCACTTGAGCTGATTTGAATCAGATTATTTATGTATCTGTCTGTCTGTGTGTCTGTCTGTCGTCTGTCTGTCTGTCTGTCTGCCTGCATGTCTGCCTGTCTGTCTATTATTTTATTTTATTATCCAGTATTTCATTCATTCACCCATTCATCCATCCATTCATTCATTCGTTCGTTCTTTCGTTCGTTCGTTCGTTCGTTCGTTCGTTCGTTCGTTCGTTCGTTCGTTCGTTCGTTCGTTCGTTCGTTCGTTCGTTCGTTCGTTCATTCATTCATCCATTCATTCATTCACTTTCATTCATTTATAATTTCATTCCTCATTATCATTATTTGGTTTAGTGTCATTATTTCAAATTTAGTGTTTATTTCATTATTCCTAATTCAGTTTATATATTTATTCATTCATGAAATAAAACCGTCGTTCGTTCGTGCATTCATTCATTACAAACAGGCCTCGGTGGCGTCGTGGTTAGGCCATCGGTCTACAGGCTGGTAGGTACTGGGTTCGGATCCCAGTCGAGGCTTGGGATTTTTAATCCAGATACCGACTCCAAACCCTGAGTGAGTGCTCCGCAAGGCTCAATGGGTAGGTGTAAACCACTTGCACCGACCAGTGATCCATAACTGGTTCAACAAAGGCCATTGTTTGTGCTATCCTGCCTGTGGGAAGCGCAAATAAAAGATTCCTTGCTGCTAATCGGAAAGAGTAGCCCATGTAGTGGCGACAGCGGGTTTCCTCCCAAAATCTGTGTGGTCCTTAACCATATGTCCGTAAATACAATGTGTTGAGTGCGTCGTTAAATAAAACATTCCTTTCTTTCATCCATTGGGCTATTTCTTGTTCCAGCCAGTGCACCACGACTGGCATATCAAAGGCCGTGGTCTGTACTACCCTGTCTGTGGGATGGTGCATATAAAATAATCGAAAAGAGTAGCCTATGATCTGGGATCGTGGGCCCATTTCACTATTTCTCGTTCCAGCCAGTGCACCACGACTGGCATATCAAAGGCCGTGGTATGTACTACCCTGTCTGTGGGATGGTGCATATAAAATATCCCTTGTTGCTAATCGAAAAAGAGTAGCCCATGAAGTGGCGACAGCGGGATTCCTCTCTCAATATGTGTGTGGTCCTTAACCATATGTCTGACGCCATATAACCGTACATAAAATGTGTTGGGTGCGTCATTAAATAAAACATTTCCTTCCTTCCTTCCTTCCTTCCTTCCTTACATGTTGCACTCTCTTAACAGGCGTTATACCATCAGTCGAATTAGCCTCTCGGAACACTCGATTTTAATATATTGGCAATAAACCATTCAGCTTTCTCTTCTATCTAGATTCAAACTGTCAAGCGATTTACTTATTAAGCCGCGTCGTTATTTACAAAGTCACTTAAATTTCTCACACTGTGCTTCTCGGCGGTTTAATATCTCGGTTTCCACATGGAACTGACATTCAATGTATTTATTATTCAAATGTCTCAACCCAACCGGCTCCGCACCTATCGTTTAAGCTACATAGATCGTTTAAGAATCATGCGTGATCATTTTTGAGGTTCATGAACTGGTAATAAGCCTTTCGTATATTAGTACATGAAAAGGTCATGTCGTGTATCGGATGCATAAACCTGTGAAAGGTAAAATTCATTATTTTTAATACATGTTATTTCCAAATAAAACGAACATGAATTTCAAACTAGCGCTAAGGGTCATTGGAAGTGGTTGGGGTGTGTGTGTGTGTGTGTGTGTGTGTGTGTGTGTGTGTGTGTGTGTGTGTGTGTGTGTGTGTGTTATGAAATGGCAGGTTGTTTACTGATACCGTAACCAGATTGTTTTTAATATGAAAATATGTAGTGATCGTAATAACTAAAGAAAGAAAGAAAGAAAGAAAGAAAGAAAGATAGAAAGAGAAAGAAAGAAAGAAAGAAAGAAAGAAAGAAAAGAAATAAAGAAAAGTTTGTTTTGTTTTACGACACCACTAGAGCAGAT